>NC_081414.1:697694058-697824058 GCF_030272615.1 Cryptomeria japonica
TCTTTCTCTATCTCTTCCCTCTCTCCTCTCTCTATTCTATCTCCCTCTTTCTCTCTCTCTCTCTATCCTCTCTCTCTCTCCCTCTTTCTCTCTCACCCTCTCTCCTCTTTGTCTATCTCTCTCTCCCTCTCCCTCCCTCTCCTCCCCTCTTTCTCTCTATCTCTCTCTCTTATCTACTACTCTCCCCTCTCTCCCTCTTTTTCTATCTATTTCTCTCCCTCCTCTCTCTCTCTCTCTCTCTCTCTCTCTCTCTTCACTCTCTCTCTCCTCTTCTCTCTCTCTCTCCTCTCCTCTCTCCCTCTCTCTCTCTCCTCTCTCTCTCTCTCACTCCCCTCAATCTCTCCCTCACCTTCCCCCTCTTTCTCTATCTCTCTTCCTTGGTATCCTCTCTCCTTCTATCTCTCTCAACCTCCCTTCCCCTCTCTTTCTTGATCTCTCTCCCCCCATTCTCCCTCTCTCTCATCTCTCTCTCTCTCTCTCCTCTCTCTCTCTCCTCTCCATCTCTCTCTCCTCTCTCTCTCATCTCTCTCTCTCCTCTCCTACTCTTTCTCTATCTATCTCCCTCATTATCTCTCTCTCTCTCACACCACACACACACAACCTCATTTACCCTCTTTTTCTATCTCCTTCTCTCTCTCTCCTCTCTCTCCTCTCTCTCTCTCTCTCTCTCTCTCTCTCTCTCATCTCTCTCTCTCCTCTCTCTCTCTCTCTCTCTCTCTCACTCTCTCTCTCTCTCCCCCTCTTTCTCTATCTAGATATATGAATATATGTATGTGTGCTTAAATGAAATTATATATGAATATATTCTATGTTAACATATGTGAATTTTAAAGAACATAACACATAGACATTATTATATAGAATAATAACCCATAAGCATTATTTAAATATTAAAAACCCATATGGGTTATTTAAATATTAAAAACCTGTGTGCATTTTGCCTTGTACTTAGGCTTGGATAAAAAGGATGAAGCTTGGGAGCCTTAATTGCCTCCTTTCTATGTGTTTTCTTCTTCCAATTTGGTTTCTCAACTTCATCTCCATCAGGTTTACACATTATCAAATGGGTATTTGTAATATTGCCACCATAATTTCACCCATCTTCTGAGCTTTCTAGCCATTTAATTTTAAAAAAATTTGAACAATGTTAACATATTAATCTTGAATTTCTTTACCAGTGTCTCCAGAGTTCTTAGAGGTAGACGTGTGCCATTTTTTAATAAATTTTTAAGTACTTGTCCGAATTTGAAAAATAATAATATTATTGTTCTACGCTTTAGGAAAAAAAATTAAATTTTTGATTATTTTGGTTCAAGTTATGTGACTTGCATGAACAACTACCTGATTTTCAGGATGCATTCACTTTAAAAAATCATTTTAAAAAATGCTGAATAAAAAATTACAAATAAATACACAACTTCTAGTGCTCTCTCTTAACTACCTTTCTACCAAAGGGGTTATTAAAATACTAAATACAACTATAACTTTTTTTATATGCACGTCAGACACTATGTTAATTTTTTCTCAAAAAGTAAGAACACTTTTGTGTGCATCAAAGACTCGACCCACTTAATCTTATCCAATTTTAAAATACCTTAGTATTTTAGAAACTAGATTTAGAGCACTACAATATTTGTTCTTTGAATATCTTTAATTTTTTAGTGGACGAGTCTCTAATTGCTCCTCCAAGTTCAGGTTTAGCTGATTTAAAAAAAAAGGTGTCCACTTATACCATATATCACATTTTTTCATAGCCCTAATTAAAAGACCCCCTATTTTCACCAAATTGGCAATGCATTGAACTTATTTTTTGAGATATTAAACCCCACAATATGAATTCACATGATATAATATTGCCTAGCAAGTGAATCCCCCGTGCTTATACCCCCTTTTTTGTTCAGCATCTTGGTGCACTTACCCTAAAATTGGACATTTTTTCTTTAACTTCTTGCTTACAATGAATCAAATTAGTCAAATTAATCTTAGGAGAAATATTATTGTGAAATTGTTGAATGAAAGCATTAGGTAATTGTTAAAATGATGTAATAGAATAAGGAGGTAAAGAACAATACAATTGCAAGTTTTTATCCCTAAAGGTTCAAGTAAACAATCTAGCCATATTGTTAATGGGAAAAATCACTACCAAAAGTTTGAGATGTTTTACATGATTCAAGGGATCACTTTTCCATTGTAAAGCTCCAATTGAGTGACTTCCATATGTTAAGGAGGGACAACATGAACAATGTTACCAAATAATGGGCTCGCTACATCAAATGTGGGCACATTAAACTTGGATTGGGTAATGGAAGCCAATTGTTGTTGTAGGAATAAAAAAGTTTGGGTAGGTTGTTAATGGTTTCTTCAATGGATGGATTGAAATTGGACATATTAGATTTTTGTGGAGGAGTAACACTGTTGTATGTGGGTGGAGATTGAGAATAAGCTGGAACACTATGATATGTGGGTATTGGAGATTATTAGGACACAAATGGAAGTCTCATTGAAGGAGGTATATAATAATTTTTATTAACAAGGTTTCCCCCTTGACTAACGTGTGTAAGATTAACATTATGTGTGGAAGTAGTCATGATTGAAGATGTAAATGTAGGCACACCAAACAAGGATGTGGGTATAGGAATACAATGATTGGCTTGACTAGTGGGTTGAGTGTAGCCAAAGACTTCGACACAACTTTTGATAGGCATATATTAGTGTCAACAACATGAGTAAGGCCACACAACAAATCAACACCAATTTTATCACTTTGCACCATTCTTTTCAATCATTCAATCAATGGGATTGCTCACATTCTAAATATTGTTGACTCATCCATTGTTGAATATTTTCAAATTCATTGTCACTGTTCTCCAATTGGTCAATGGTAACCCTAGTTAGTGATTCACCCTCATCATAAGTATCATGAAGAGAATGTGAATCATGATATCATTTATTGGGTTGGAGAATTATAGATTAGGGTTTTTGTGAAACAAACCTCTAAATTTATTTAATTCAATTGAAAATGAGATCCATGAGTGCAAATTTGCATTTTAAAATGCATAAACAATTAGATTTGAAATAATGAATCCAAAATAGACAACCCACAATTCAAGTTTAGAACTATAAATTAGGTGTTGTGTGAATTAATTGGAAATAAATATTGTAAGTGTAAATTTGAATTTGAAAATGCATAAACAATAAGATCTGAGAACATAAATTAGAAATTAAGGTGTAAGATGTTGGGTTCACCAAAATGTAATGGGTGAAAATTAGGGTTTCACCATAAAATGTAATAAAACCAAGTTCATTTTCTTAATTTACCATAACATTAGGGGAGAATGGAATTTGATAGATCGAGATTCTAATCAGATTCTTAGGCCTCCTAAATGAGGCTCTTCCTTCTCTGGATTGAATTATATTTTTGGATTATAATTTTGGATCGTAAAAGATTATAGAAAAATAGTAAATTGTTGGAGAGATTATGCATAAATAGTGAGCTACAGTCATTGTATGAAGCCACCAACTTGGATCTAGTCAAAAGATGAAGATTCGGATCTGCTCCAAAAAATTCAGCCTAATTTTCCAGGAATGTGGTGGTGGTCACCCTAGTCCTTCAAATTTTCCACCTTCAAGAGGGAAACCAATTCATCTATGTGAATCATATCGATACTCTCGAACGTAACTCTGCACCCGTTCTTACATACAATGAAAAGGATAAAAATGTTGGGGAATAGGGGTTTTCCTTAAATCAAACCCTAATTTTTTAATTAAACATGAAATTGAAATTGAAATGTAAATCAGCTACTACTGTAAAATACTTTCCTTTTGAGGGAAAGGCGGAAAATAAATGAAAACCTATTGATCTACCTTTAATGAATTTTTGTTTGTCTTCAAAAGGAATTAGGGTTTCATGTATATAATCTTCATAAAAAGTAGAACATGAATGTCATCTACAATGCTTGATAGAAGAGTAATTGGTTTCTCACTTGAATTTGAGACCTTGAATGTGCTTATGATTGCTTCTTAGGTTTGAAATGAGAGGGGTGGAGATCCTTTTATACTTGCTAGTCAAAAAACAAATAGAATTTTTGACACTGATGACACAGGGTCTAGGTCCCCAACCAAATTAGTTGACCATTGTGAGGACCATGGTGCCCAGTGTCATGGTCTTGGAAATCAGGGCTCCAAGGTCAAGGGGAGTTAGAAAAGATAGTGAGAAGCTGTGTTTGATAGTTGGTGTGAGAAGAATCAATGCTTCAGTTATACCTTAGAGGACAAATGCCAAAGTGAGGCCTAAGTAAGGACAAAACTATAGGTGAGTACAATCTAGGATGATACACATATATATAACTTAGGTTTATCGTTAGTTTTGGAATACTCTTGGAGTTCAATTAATTTAAAGAATTCTAATATATAGTTCAAAGAGAAACATATTGAAATATATTAATATGCAATTTTCTCAGATTACAAACTTAGAGCTTATTTATAATTTTTGTACTATTACAATTACATTTAAAAAAATTAATTCAAAATAATTAGGAAAATAAAGTAATAAAATATATTGAGGAAGATGCTAAGCCTTAAATAAACACTAAGAACAATGTTGTTAATTTCTAGTTTTCTAAAATTACTGTAAGTTTATTAAAAATATATAGTTTAAATAAATAGGTAAAACACATAATTAAAAATATGTTACACCCTAAATTTACCATAAATTTGTTGCTCGAGCGATTTCTCCAAAAAAGTATTCGCCGTGATATAATTCAAGCAAAATTGCACATGTTGGATGTCACAAACTACAAAGTGGACCAACAGGAACTCCATGCATTCACTCCATGTAGGAAGGCACAAATCTAGAGCCCTAAACCACACCCAAAAAACTGTCATTTGTTAAGAAATAAGATTCTCTAGAAAGAGAAGAAATTTCTAGAGAGAGAATTTTCTAGAATAAGAGAAACAAGTAGAAACTATCTAGAAAAAGGAACATTCTAGTTTGAGAGTTCTCTAGAATTCTAGAAGTTTCTAAGCTCAACTAAAAATATGAATTTGTTCAATGCAAAGAACAATGTAATGTAATACAATGTCTGATTGTTTATTGTTTGATTGAATATATAAAAGCTAGATCTCTCAATCATTTCTCTCTATTGCCAGTGTTGTCTTGTCTTGTTTTTCCCTATTTTAGTTCTTAGATATATGTTGGGCCTATTTTTACATGGTATTAGAGCTAGAGTTAATTTTAGTTGTTTTTTAACATGGATGAAGTATTTGTTAGATTGATATTTGTTTAAAAGCTAATTTTTCTACTAACATGGACTCTTGAAAAGAATTTTTTCCTATCTTTGATGGAAGTGGTTTTGTAGATTGGAAGATTGTAGTTAAGAATGCTTTAAGAGAAAAATCTTTGTGGAGGATAGTGAACAAAGAAATTGGAGAACCTCGATTTGGAAAAGAAAAGGACTTATGGAAAACAAAATTTGAGCAAGCTAGAGGTATCACTAGTAAATCCTTGAGCCCCAATCTCAATAGAATATTTGTTGATGTTGATGATCCAAGAGACAAAATTTAGAAAAATATTATAAAGATGTACATATATTGCCAATATGTTTAGTCTGGAAGAAAAATTGATAAATTTGGATCCTGCTAATTTTGAAAAAATGAGTGATTACTTTAATGATTTTACATATTTAAATGTTGAGTTGAAGAAAATATGTGCTAAATATGCAAAAAATTATTTTATGTTAACTTAAATGGTTGAAAGTAAGCTTCCCCAACTATACAAGGTATTTAAAGATTCAAGGAAAAGGTTTATTCAATTAAATCCTAATCCCCCAGGCAAACTTTTGATCAATTTTGTAAGTCAATTTAGATGAAGTTCAACTTGTTAAAGAAATTTATATTAAGAAGAATCATGCATATGCAGTGAAATGTTGATGGAAAGAAGTATATGAAAAAAAATCATAAATTTTGAAATAATGATGGTTCTAACCACTTTTCTAGAAATGATGATGCATAAAAGCAAGTGGGAAGAAACATCATCATTTGTAGGTATTATGGCAATGACAATCATATGTTGTTTGAAGAAGAGGGACAATGAAAGATATTAGTACAAACCCAAGGAAGAAAGATGTAAGGATGGCATAGCAAATAGACATAGCTTCATAGCCATCTCCTTCAAAATGCAAGAACAACCAAATATGTCAGTAAGTGCTAGACCCAAAAGTGAATCTAGTGTTAAGGGGGGATACTTTGCTTTAGAGACTAATAAAGAATGGACTTAAGATTCACGAGCATCATTTTACATGACTAGAGACAAATCTTTATTTCTTGATTTTCATGAGGGGGAATAATTTAGATCAAGAAATTACTATTGGAAACAAAATATAACTTCTTGTATCGAGCCTGTATTAGGATCAGGGTCTGTTAATGTGAGAAATGGGTCTCTTAAAAATATTTAATTGGTTGAAGGATTAGGGGTGAATCTTATTTTAGTATATAAAATTACTCAAGCTAGATATGAGGTTGTTGTCGCTACTAATCAAGTTGTTGTTAGAGATAGAAAACACCCAAGAAATGTAATTGCTATTGGAAGAGTTGATAACAAAGGTCTCTTTAAATTTGTTGGGTCTGTTGATGATGAACGCACTCTCTCTCCTGCTTTTATTTCTCAAAATGATTACATATCAAAACTTTGGTAGGCTAGACTTGGATATATAAATTACGGAAATTTACAAGACTTTCTATAATGCTAGATGTGGATTCATTTTGTATCCATTTATAGACTTCTATCAAAGAAATATTGCACACATTTTTTTCACTCCATATGATAACTAATTCATTATTTAAACAACTTATAATCTGGGTCAAAGTTCAATACTTATTGAAAAGTGCATCAAGACCACTAGAATGGAGTAGACTCTTACAACACATAAAGGTATATGCTGAATGAAATAGTAGGTTTAACACACAAAAAAAATTGATAATTTACAAAATTATAGAATCTAGTAGGTTTGGAGTATTCCAATGGAAATGGAATTATAGGCATGAAGTCATGTTCATAATAGAAGTGCAATGATCCAAAAAAACACACTAGAGAACAAGGAAATAATATGATAGAGAAATTTGTAATGCAATATGCCATGTGGGGTTAGTAATTAATGGAGATGGATTATGCATGGTAGGTTGATAAAGCACAAGTAGATCGATCAAACACATGGAGTAAATTTGTTAGGTTCTCTACTCTTGGAAGTTGTTGATTTTAAGTATGTGCAATTGAGTGTTGATGAGCTTGGTTTATTTACATGTTCTAAGATATTTGTTATAACAAGTCTCAAAAATAGTGCACCTTGACAAATCAATTTTTGACATCTTCCGCAATATATTTTGATAATCTATTTTTAAGCTAAGTGTCAATGTAAGCAATAATTCAAAAATTTAAATAGAACCAAATGCAAAACAAGAGAATCCTAGTTCAAACCTCTAGATATAGATGAGAGTGGGAACAAAAGCAGAATAATAACATTGAAATCAACTCAAAATATTACCCATGACTTCATTGTGATTTGATTTGCTCCTTGATTAGTTAATATGTGGTTGTTCCTTTGCTTAAAGACTACTTGATTTGACAACTTCTACTTAGGCCAAATAATGATGAATGGTGAAAATGATGAAATGGAGGAAAGAGTGATTAAATTTTAAAATTTTGGAAAGAGGAATGGATGGTAAAAATTTGATGGTGAGATCAATGGTAGACGATGCTTGAGAGAAATTTTATAATATCAATAAGGAAATGAAAGGTTGGCATGAAGGTTGTTAGATTGTGAATGATTAAGATGAATTTACTAAATTTAATCAACGATTGTAATGATATGAAAAATAAAGAACATGTGCACCTAAGAAATTATATTCCTGAATTTGGTGGAGATAATAATAGAACCATAAAAACCCATGTCTTTGGTACATGATAGGGACTTGGTTGATTATGATTAACATAAAATTCAGGCGGTCACCCTATTTGACATGTGGGGTAGGAAGAAAACGCTGATGAGGAAAGTCAGAAGAAGAAAGCTAAACAACCTTTATTGTTGGCTTTAATTAATTTATTGATTTAAAAAATATTTGTCAGTCCATCCCTTGCCGTCCGATTGACGAAATTGCAGACTTGCTAAGAGCGAACGTGAAGCTTGGCACTGCTATAAAAATTTGGGATAATAGCCTCTACTTCTGAAAATGGGTCCTCTCACAATTCGTAAGGAAACAATGTGGTCAGACTTGCCTGAACATTTGATGGAGAGAATACTGGAATGCCTTCCAGTGGACTGCTTCTTCCGTTTCAGGGCTGTTTGCAAGACCTGGAATACTCTCTTCTCATCCCAACATTTCAATTCAATAGCTAGAAATAGCCACCCATTTCTCATTCTTTGCCCCTCCGACACCCAATTGCCCTCGCTAATCTATTCCTTCATTACCAACACTTGGCTAACAATTTCTTTATCTTTCATACCTCATGATTACCCCATCAACTTCAGGGGATCTGCTTCTGGGCTGCTCTTGGCAGATATTAACGCCAATTTCTTATTTGGCTATAATTCTCCAACGCTCTGTGTTTGCAATCCCCTTACCCAAACGTACTCGATGCTACCAGAAATGGTCTCTGTGAGTAGAATTACGGCTAAGACTATTTTACCAGCGGGGAATAAGATGGAAGAATATACAGTCATGGTGGTGGGCATGAGCAGCACTGGTACAGTTCTAATAGAAGCATATAATTCGACTAGCAAGGCATGGAAAGTTGCAGGTACCTTTCCTGATGTGGTTTTAAGGAGTGAAAATATGTTATTTTTCAAGGGCTATTTGTTGGGCATGATTGCCAGCGGGGGCATAATGGCCTACAATATTGAACAGGGGATCATTTCTATCATGGCTATGCCCACAGCAGAGGCCAACAATTCACGGGCTCGGCTTGTTTGTTGTAAGCGTGGCGTGTTTGTGGTTCGGGCAATCGAAGAAAATCACTGTTTGAAAGGTGTAATTGTGTGGTAGCTAGTTTTTCAGAAGAAAGAGAAGCAGGATTATAAGTGGAAAGAGGTTGGGAAGATGCCGAGTAGTGTGTTTGAGGAATTTAGGAGAAGTTCGAATTCAAATTGGTTTGAATGCGTGGGAGTGGGAGATAAGATCTGTTTCAGAGCCAAGGAAAGCATCGAGATACTTGTATATGATTTGAGTTCAAGCTCTTGGAATTGGCTGCCAAAGTTTCCAGCAGATTTGAGATATGTGAGTATGAGATGCCTTCCGCTGGAAATTATGCCCACTACTAAATTCTCTGAAGTGTGGTTGTAATGTACAGTGCATCAACACTCGGGAATCAAAACTTGTATGAATAGGATAGGAGTAAAAAGATGTGGGACTAAGTGCAGGATGTGCAAGATATAGTTGGTTGATTGACATGGCTTTTCAATATCACTATCTATACAGAATTCAAGTAATGAAGTGGACAAGGGAATGGAGCTTTACATAGGAAAAAAATGAGGTGGCCTAGCCAAACCAGGGATTCATTTGACTAAGCAATTCACTTGCATTGTCCTTTCAAAGATGTTCATACCCTGTTTCAAAGCCCCCATTGTGGCACAGACAGGTAGGATGCTAGCAACTCTTGTGGAATTTGGCTTCAGATCTGCAAATTGCATTTGTTTAATTTGGCTGTTGGGTTGAATTACAATAGACCTGTAGAGTTGTAAATTCAGTTAACCTCTAGCTAAAAACCAAAATTTTATTCTTGTTGTAAAGCGAAAAATCGAACCCTAGGTATTCCCCCACACTCCAAGGAGAGAGAAAAGAGGTCACTAGGGTTGACGGTTTTCACTTAGGAGAGACTTTACATTCAAAAGAGGGGTTGAAACTCGCAAGATCCAATCCCACACAATGCAAGACTGAATTCTAAATGACTTTCAAGGGTTGAGACATCAAGGATACCCTCTTTTGTAAAGAATGTAGATAGAAGGATTGAACTAGGAGTACATGTGAAGTAGGAAAGATTCACTTATAAATGGAGATAGGGACACAGGATGAAGCTACGGACCTGAAATTAGCAGTAAAATGTCGAGACGATGCTGTCCTGCAAATTTGAGCGAAAGTTGACGGGACGATGGCGCCCGGAGTGCACACGGTCCTCCAAAAAATCCGCGAAACGAAAGGGGATCTGTTCGTCTCTGCACAAGGATTCCAGATCTTCTATTACAGCCGCGTACCTACAACCTACACACAGAAAAGAGAGGACGATTGGGGGGTTAGGGATTAGGGGTTTGCCTTTAGGTCAAACCCTGGTTTTGGAATTAACCAAGAAATGAGAATGTTGTAAATGTAAATGTTTGTAATGTAAACAAGTAATGATACCTTGTTGTAAGAATGTTTGTATTCTTACATGCAAAGGTGTAATGAATGTTGTATTTTGTATGTTGTAGGTGATCTCCTCTTCAATGGTTGAATCCTTGTCTTGAATGCAACACCTAGCCTTGAATGGAGACCTACAATGCTCAATTGCTTGAAGGAATGCTTGAATGCTTGAATGTTTGAATGTTTGAATATCACTTCCGCCTCTTGCTACTACCACCCTTTTTCTGGGAGGGGAAATGTAGTTTATATACTTGTCAATTAGGGTTAGGAGACTGATTTTTCCGACCTTAGGCCGACCTAGGAACATTATTTTCCAAATTGCAAACTTGAAGACCCGATGCCCAACAAGAGACCGGGCCCAAAATAGGGCCAGGGACCAGGGCACTGGGCGCCATGGTCCTGAGGGACCAGAGCGCTAGGCGCCATGGTCCCACCTCCTGGGATAGCAGGGTGCAAGGAGGATCAGGCCAAGGTGCAGAAAGATGCAGTTTCTGATATTGTAAACAGGTTTCGAGGTCTCCATTCAGGTTCAACGTTGCGTCGCCATCATGAAGACCCAAATGTAGTAGAAATTGCAAGTGTCGCAATTTTAGGATGCTACACTTGTGAGGCTCAAAATGCAACTACTTTATTTATTTTTTAAAGCACTCACCTAATTGTCACAATGACATCTCAACAACATAATAAAAACTTATTTAATCTTTTAAATATATTGTTGCACCTTTACAAACTTCCAAATGGATTGAAATATGAACTAAAGCTACAGACAACGCGGTATTGCATATTTTACTTGAAATAGAAAACAAGATTGAATGACACAATAAAATCAAAACCTTATATGCAAGCTAAAACCATGAACTTTTGCAAAAATACAACCTAAAAGCTCAGATGACAATGAAACAAATAAGTAACAGTTATTACCCTTTCTATCCATAACCATATTCATATTTGATAAGATTTATATTGCAGACATCAAAAGGAAGATTATTTTGATAACCACTGAAGAATAACTGCTGGGCACTTGTCCTGCACCTTTTGCTCTCAATCTTACCTGTGTTGAATACGATCAAACCACTCCAACTTATTTACATCACATTAAATATTTGGATAATGATAAAAATATGTTTGGATATTCTTCAAGAAATAATAAGCTTTCCATTTTAAAACAGATTTCGCAATGTTGGTGCTAATACAGAGGCGTACTACATAGGAAGTCAATCTCAACTATGCAAATATTAACATAAGAATATATAGATATTTTGATACTAAATGAAAGTCAAATATAAGAATATATAGATATTTTTTTAGATTAATCAAAATATAAAATATATGACAAAATATGTTGCACCTTAGAAAATATGTGCACAAATATATATCTCCACCTCCTCCATTTGCTTAATCCCATATATTGTTACTACTGACCATACAGCCACCTAAAACGTATGATATAAAAAGAAAGTGTTAAAAAATCAATTAAGTGTTGTTGGGCTCATTATCTTCATACCAACTTTGATTCTTTAGAGTTTATGCACTGCATAATTACAACTAAACTTGAATAGAATTTAGTACAGGGTATAACTTCCAATGCAAGGCATCTCAAATCTACAGGACACTTGGTCAACCAGTTCCAAGAGGTTGTGGGTGAAGAAGGAATAGATTAGTAACGGCAGTTGGGTGTTGGAGAATCAAAGTGAGAAATGGCCAATTTTTGTTGTCAGTGCAGCGTTGTTTAAGATAAGAGAGGGTCCACAAATAAAGACCAAATCTTTGAGGAGGTAGTTTGACCAGCTTTATTTAATTATCTGTGTGATAGTATTTGGTATTTCAATATTTGCCATTCCAGAAACACGAGTTGCAAACAAAAAAGAATTTTGACTGCAGAGAGAGGTTTAGTTTTCTATCCGAAGCTATGTTGAATTCAGCAATGTAACAGAGTGAGCGTGCTTTCTGTGAAAGTAATAATAATCAGTATTGGATAGTACTTAATCTTTCATTCTCTTCCATTTTCTTTTGAATAGTTTATAATTTTTATTATTGTAATCTGTTTGGTTCAAAAATAAATAAATAAATGTATTGGAAGGCTCTTTCAGATATGATATTATGGGGTCTTTAAGATTCTAACTAGCAATCACATCTTGGTGTGCAATGGGTATGTCAAAGAGGTATGGAAGGTCAATCATGAAAAATTTTGATCTTTTTGGCATAAATTTGTGTAGTGCATGAGGTTAATTGGTTGTCCACTTAGAAAAGGGTGTTGTTTATGCAAAGTCCCAATGAAGAAGTGATAGATTAGAATCAACTTTGCATTCATTTATAGGGAACCAAACGTAAGCGAAATAAAAACTTTGAATCAATAAGATAATTGGAATCCATTACCAAGAGGTGTATATTATGTTAGCAATAGTGAGAGAAGGAGATAGATAAAGAGAGATAGATAAAGTGAGTGAGACATGTCTAGAAAGAGAAATGATAAAGAGAGTGACATGTCTAAATAGAGGGGAAATGAAGAAGGTAGAGTTAGAGATGAAGATAAAGCGAGAGAGAAAGAGGGATACAAATAAAGAGAAATATAGATGTAGAGGAGGAGAAAAAGATAAGGATATATATATATAGAGGGAGAGGGATATGTGTGGGCCCATTTGTAATTTACTCATCAACAAAGATGTTGACATAGATTGGCATCTAGTATGGTGGCTATACCTTTGGTAAATCTTTGAACCAATAAAAATAGTTTTAACAAAATATTGAATTATTTGTACAGTTGACATGTATAAACTCATTTTGTTTTTTGTTGCAGTTGCATTGTCATTTAGTGCCCTTATCCACTTATTTTTCTTAAAACAAAATACACCTGAAGAAAAATATTTGGTTTGACTTCATTGCAATTGATCTATTATGTCTTTTTTATCACTTCTCTTGTTTGCACTTGTTTCTCACCTTTGGAAGTCTTAAATTACACTATGTTGTGATTTTCCTTATATTGGTGCTTGTCTTGGTTTAGTTCAACATACAACCTTATGACCATACATTATGAGATCAAGTCAGCATAAATTCCATACAATCTTGGACCCTTCTAATCATTTATTTTGTTGATAATCACAATCTAAAATGAATTGACATTAGCTTTGATTTTTTGTCCAACCATTCAATTTAATTTAATCTAAGTGATTCCATTGTATCTATGCATTATTCATAAATTTAATTATTAACTAAAATTAGTGTTTCTTATATTACGAATGATGGTAAATTAATAAATAAAAAATATAAATTAGTATCAAACTAATTAACAATGTAAATATAATATAATTGTAAATAGCAATGTTGTTTCGATAATTATAAAATAACATTTATATGATTTATTAATTATTATATAATATTAGATAGAATATGAATTAAGTCAATAAGAATTTGAATAAAAATATAATTATATATTTCTATTATATATATATAACAATATAACAATATATATGTATAATATAATATTTTATATTTTTATTATGACATATAATATATATAATATAAAGAATAATATAACAATATAAATAGTTTATTTTCCTTTATGCACTTACATAATAAATATTATAATATAATATCAATTATAATAAATAAGAATAAAATTTAAAATGGCATAAAAAAATATATCTTATTATTAATATATATATATATTTAAATCGAGTAAAAAAAAAAGGATCATAGAGCGAGAGGGGGAGGCAGGGCCTCAACCACAAAATCAGTAACCAAAAAGTATAGCCAAGAAAAAAAACCAACCATAGGAGAGATATCTTAGTCATAAACAACGACAGAAGAATCAAGAGCCCAACTAAGGGAGAGATCTCCCAACATAACAACATGATATTCAAAAGAGTACATGGCCAAAACCATCCAAGGAAGATCACAAAAAAAGAACTGATAAAGATACGAGCAGCCAAGGTAGGGATCGGATCACAACAAAATAGGAAGGCACCAGAGCGAGTCAGTGGAGGATATCATTTTGATTTTCAACCTAGGCAGTCCATCCAGCAGGACCTTCCATCCACACCACGTCCCTTCAATCTTGACTCTGGGCCAGCGTAGTGACTTGGAGGGGAGGAGCCATGCCATTGTCTTGGATTTCCTTCTTCAGCTTCATTAGGGCATTGTCAAAGGAGGCGAGACTCTTAGCGCATCTCATCCACTCAAACCTGCCATGCATCTCATAAATGAACATGGTAGTAGACCCATCCTTGAGGAATCTATACAACTTGTTTCTTTCGATACCCATGACTATAGACACCTAGACAACAATATTATAAAAAGTAAGTCTTTTGAAAGTCTCAGTAAGGATCCTGGAGAGATCCTGAAATCGGTCCTCATTCCTAATCTTCCAAAGGTGCCATAAAATGTTAGCAAAGAGGATAGACCAAACAAGATTAGTATCCTTTTTTAATCCATGAATATATCTAGTAACGATTTCCATAGTATTAGCACTGAAAGGCACCACAAAACCAAACATAAGCCAAATTTCTTTAGCAACAATGCAATCAAAGAAAACATGTCTAGATGTCTCAGGAACCTTGCATATAGAGTAAAGATCAGAAATATAATCATATTTTCTTAAAGGCAGTCTATCAATAAGAAGGGGCCACTTAAAATACTTAATTTTTGGAGCAATTGGAGATTTCCAAAATCTGTTAAGGGAGGACTGCCAGTGAGGGAGGACTGCCAGTGAGGGACATCAAGGTTGGAGTACCAGAGCTGATTAATGTGGGAAAGGATGGAGTGATCACTGGATAGAATATCATAGATGTCATGGGCTTTAAGCTTATGAAGGGGAGTGCCACTAGGCCATTTGAAGAGCAGGTGCCTATGGGAATCAAGGGAGCATTCCTTAGGGAGATTGACATGGGTACAGGCACATTGAAGCAACTTGTAGCTTCTTTTCTAGGATTGAGGGAGGTTGAAGGTGCTGCTGAGTTCTTCCCAAGAGATAAGGTCATCATTTTCCAAAATATCAATGAAGTAGGTAATACCCTTATGCGTCCAAAGTCTAGCCGAGCATCCTTGGGTAAGAGCAAGTGGCTTGGTGGCATGAGTGAGATTCCACCATATGGACCTCTCACCATGGACCTGATTATTGGTGTAAAACTTAGTATTGATAAGGGAGCTCCTAACATGCTCCCAAGCCTTCCAAATAGATTTAAAGACAGTAGTGCCCTGCACTAAGACAAGGAATTTACCAGCCACAATGTCAGCAAAGTGGAGATCTTTCCATGACTTAGCAAGCCTTAGAACAACTCTCTCAATGGTATTTCTAATCAGAATTTTCCAGGGCTCATCTTCGTCAAGGGCATGGAAGATCCATTTGGCAGCAAGAGAGATCCCTTGAAGTCTAAGGTCTTTAAGGCCAAGACCACCCAACTTTTTCTCAACATGACACCAAGCCCACTTAACAACATGCTTCTTCCCCCCCCCCCCCCCCCCTTGCCATCGAATCATAGGATGTTCCTTATAAATTTTTGTATTTCAAGAATTTGGTAATTGCTAAACATCCAGGTCAAGGAGTAATATATGCTGTAAGAGGAGAGGATCTTTTGGCAAACTTGGACCCAACTAGTGAGAGACAGGAATCCATTATTCCACTTGTTGAGATTTTTATCAATCCTCTCTCTGACCCAAATCCACATGTCTTTGAGGGAGGGGGATATAGAAAATGGGATGCCGAGGTATCTAACGATCTTGTTAGGACCCTCCCACTAGAAACCAAGTTGAGGGATCCAATCGGGAGGCAATTCTTGCCATCCTAGAAGAACAAACTTGGCCTGGGAGATCTTGGCACCAGAGACAGTTCCAAAGATCTTAATTTTTTGGTTAAGGGATTCGAAATTTTTCTTAGTAAGTTCAAGGAATAAAGAGGTATCATCAGCAAATTGGATATTAAGAAGTTGGGATTGATTAGGGATCCTAAGTCCCTTCACACAGGGAGAGAGGGAATCATCCCAAAGGAGATAGAAAAGGGCATCAGAGGCAATGACAAAGAGAGCAAGGGCTAGGGCACACCCCTAACGGATGGATCAGGAAAGCTTGATAGGAAAGGAAAAGGAACCATTGATATCAATAAGGGCATAGGCATCTTTAAAGAGAGTTTTAACCATGTCGCAGACTCCTTAGGAAAAAGGAAAGCACCAAGCATCATGCGGATAAAGTCCCATTCAGCCCTATCATAGGCCTTCTCATAATCAAGAAGGAACATGGCAGCATCTTGCCCGGAGACCTTATCCCATCCCATGGCTTCCCAACTAGTGATCAGGTTCTCGAGGATATATCTAACTTTGATGAAACCAGTTTGGGTAGAGCAGATAAACATAGGAAGGATTTTTTCAAGTCTAACCGCGAGGATTTTGGCAAGGACTTTATAGGACACATAAAGAAGGGTGATCAGCCTCCAATTCTTAATGAGAGACTTATCCCCATCTTTAGGGATGATTTTAATGATGCCTCAATTGATACCTTCACCCAGAGAGCCTCTGTTAATGGCTTCATTGTAGATCTCATGGAGGTCCTTACTAACCCAACCAATATTGGCCTTGTAAAATTTAGCAGGAAGGTCATCTGGTCCAAGGGCCTTCCCATTTCTTAGAGAGTTGATAGCTCTCTCAACTTCACCAATGGAAATCTCCTGCTCAAGAAGAAGTGAGTCCCCCTTGGTGATCCTAGAGGGGATGACAACTCTACTTCTCAATATAAGGGTTTTATCCTCCTCCGAGTCCTCAGAAGTGAAGAGGTTCTGATAGTACAAGGAGAAAGCCTCAATGATGTCAGGAGGATCCACAATCTCTTTATCATCAACAACCAATCTATCCACCCTTTCTCTAAGGGTCATTTTTAAACCACATACATTAAGCAATATATTAAGCCTAGAAAAAAAAATTTAAGGGGAGACGAATCGGCTTGCATTGCGAGCTCGACTTTCGATGTTGGGTTGGCCGACAAATTGATTTGTGGAGGAGGTCTCCCTCCTCCATGTGGTTTGTTTTCTATTTTTCTCCTCCCTTTACTTGTGTTTATTTGCCTCTACATTGTCTGTGGATTCATTTATTATCTTTAAGAGTTCTTGTCCTCTCGGCTCCTCATGGAGCCTGGATCGAATGGTACATTTATTGCACCACCCATATCTTCCTAATCAATGCCCAACCTTAACAATAACTCTGTAAATGATAACCTGTCGAACGATAGTAGAAAAAAAAATCTGTCTTATAAGGATTTCGTTGCTAGGGCAGCTAACACTATTGCAGACAATGCAAGATTTGTGGCTTCCTGCAGCAACGAAGGACATCCTCAAGGTAAGGAATCTCGATCCAACCCGAACGCTATCCTCATTTCCCCTAACTCCTCCATGCTCAATGAAATTCTGGTAGAGAAGAATAGATTAAAGAATTCTGCTATCTTTTTTGCTTGTTTGGATGTTGATAAATGCCCCCCGAGAAAATTATGGACGACTGGTTCTACAATTGTTGGAATTTGAAATTAGGTTTTCAGATTTCTTTTTGTCGCCAAATTCAAAATGGTTTATTTGTGATATTTTTTAACACCCATGAAATGCAGTTGAAAGTTTTGAAAAAATAGTATTGGGCTGTTGGAAGGACCTCCTTTTGTGCCCTTGGTTGGACCCCTAAAGCCATTAACGAAGAAGTGTTGGCACTTTAGTGCCCTAGGTGGGTTCTGCTAAAAAATATACCACCCTTTCTATGGAAATTTATCCCCCAAATTATGGAACCTCTTGGAAAGGTTATACGAATTGATGAATCCTCTCGGCTCATACTGCATCTTGATACTCGACTGTTGGTCTCTCTAAAACCTAGGGTCGAATTCCCTAAGGAGCTCAAGATTAATATAGAGGGTGCACTCCTTTCTTGCCCCATTGAAATTTTAGGAGGATTGAATGCTTGCTTTCTTTGTAAAAAAGAGGGCCATTTGCATAATAACGGCCATATCATTAAAAAAATAGAAACTCTAATGGTAGAATTCTAGAAAAGAATAACTCTACTAAGCCCTTTGAGCCCAGGGGCCCCTCTGATAAAACCTCCCTTGTTGAAAACGCCCCCCCTGGAGCTAATAACAAGACTATTCCCACCCAAGTTGAGAATAAGAACACTAGTGACCAATCCAACACTTGTAGTGACCAATCCAACACTAGTGTCCTATTTTTGGTAGTTTCAATGCTGCCCCTCCACCCCAATTTCCTATTGATCTTGCTATAGGCCAACTTGATGATGAGCACGGTGAGGATTTCCAACTGGTTACTAGGAAATAAAAAAAGTGTAGGCACAAAAATGTGCAACAACTTGCCCTTGAAAAAATTACCATGGCCAGATGCCCTGACTCAAGTAAGAACAAGAAGGCTGATGCGCCCATTGATCATGGAATGATCACTCGATCCCTGGCTAGTAAGTCAAGGTCGAGCTCTGTTGTTAAATCCATTGTTCAAGATTTTGAGAATCTCGATGGTTTTAATATCGGTTCACTTACTGGGGATGCTCCGGCTGGACCCTCGACTGCTATTGACACTCCCAGAGGATTGGATTCAATACCCGAGGATCCCCCTGGACCTTTCCCTAGTAAGTCAACCGATATTAATCTGAACTCTGACCCTACCCCTAGTAGGCTTAAAGAGATTAGCAATGATTCCACCATTCTTATCATTCCTGCTATGGATGAGCACCTCTCTCTCTACTCGCAGGTCCCCTGTTCTTTGAATTTTGATCAGCATCCCTCCAATATGGATGCTCAGATGGACCTTGGTGCTGATGAAATTGTTGAAACCTCCAAGAAGGTTGGTAGGCCTTTGGGTTCCAAAAACAAGGGCCCAACTAGCGGCAAAAAAATCCCAAAATTTTTCCTAATGAAGTTAGTCTCTTGGAATGTTAGAGGCCTAGAAGATCCAAGTAGAAAGCATGTGATTAAGATGTGCCTCAACTTGATCAAGGATATTGATTTTCTTATGTTGCAAGAGCTAAAAACTACCAATTTTAACCTGGAAGTTTTCTTAGACTTTATCTGCAAAGACTCTCAAAAAAATTACACTGACCACCCCAAAGGAAAGGGTGGTGTTGCCCTGATTATCAGTCACAAATGGGCTAAACTTCTTATGCACAAAGGTCTCTCCCCCCGCAACAAGGTTGTTTGGGCAGTCTTCAATGACAACAATTCCCGCTTTGGGGTTTGTTCCCTGTATGCCCCCAATGACTATAAGGTCAGAATTGATATTTGGAACTACCTTGATTCACTTTGTGATATCCCTTGGATTATCGTGGGTGACTTCAATATGATCGAACATCATGAGGACAAGAGTTGAGGTAATCCTTTCGAATGGAAAATCCTTGAAAAACCCCATTGGGATAAACTTAAACAGCATAAGGATTTGTTTGACCCTCTAGCTGGAAAGAGAGGATCTCATTCAGGTGTTTGGTTCACTTGGTATAATTTTCAAAAAGGTAACAATAGAATATACTCCAATCTTGACCGTATATATGCTAATAAGGACTTTTTTTCTTTTCTTCCTGATGATCTTGGAAACCGCCTTTGTGTTTGGCCTTCTACTATCTTGGACCACCACCCTATTGTTTCCCAGATCAAGCTCGCCAACTCCTTGCCCCCGCCTTCTTGTCCAGGTAATAAATTCCTTCTTAATGTTAATATTATTAAGGATTCGATGGTTCCTGCTGCCATCATGATAATCAGATTTATCAATTTACAGAACCACAACCTTGTCTCTCCTATTTCCAGAAGGAACTACAACCTTGCCGCTTGGCAGGAGCTCCTCCAAACCATTGGTTAGAAGAAGGGCATGGATTATAATACCATTGAGAAAGCCCTCACCAACAAACTCCACTCTCTTGAGGGTGAGTTGCATCACTCTCCTGATAACTCTAATCTTGCCTCACAGATGGCTATGGCCAGAGATGCTCTTAGACAATATCAGCAAGTCAAAATCAGAGGAGCCATGATCAGAGCTTGACATCACTGGCTTCAATTTGGTGATAGAGGATCAAAATTTTTCTTCAATCTCCTTAATTATTAAAAAATTTAAATATATAATTGATAATTAATATATAATATTTATTATTTCAATATCGTAAACTTTAAAAACAATAGAAAATTAATAGATTAAAGTCAAACCAAATGAATGAATTTTGTCTAGGTGGAATGGGAAGGCACTCATATTTATGCTGAATGTTTTTGAATGAAAAATGGTGACGACAGCGATGAAGCCTTTAAAACAACAGTAGTAGTGCGACCAGTAAAAATACCACATATACGTGGAAAATAGTGATGATAGAAAAAAAAGAAGTTGTTGAAAATCTCTAATGGCCACTAGGGGAAGGGTACCAGTAGTGGACATAGTTCCAATAGTGGACACCATTTGTCAACCCAACCCCCCGGTACTAGATTGCAAAGGAGCCCAACAAATTGATAATGGAAAGTTCATTAATGAATATCACATGTACCAATAGTGGATAATTTTGCACAAATGTCCTAGTAGTGGTGCACAAATGGGATAATTATAGTAAAACAATGTCAAAAAAGGTGATCCACTACTAGAACATTTGTCCACTACTACTGCAAATTTTGAGTTATCTACTTTTTGTGCAAAGGAGTTCATGTATGGGTAGGCACTTTGAAATGACCGCTTTTTGACCTTTCGGCACATAAAGATTTCCACAATGTGCATCGTCACTACCCAGAAGTTAGATCCTTAGTTATAAGCAGTTAAGTCATATACGGAGACAACCAAAAAAAAATTGAAATCCGACGTACGGTTTGGGAGTTCTATGTGTGCGAAGTTAGCTATGTCCTCCATTATAGACTATTGGTGGCCAGAATGAGGTCATCCCTTTCAAATAAGGAAATGCCTGCAACATAAAACATTATAAAATTAAAAATTTATAAAATGGAAAGTAGTTATTGATTATTTGGGCCCTTGTTTTTTATGTTAATTACCTTTGGAGACATCATTGTCTCTAGCTTAATAATATATTTTAATTTGTCTAGTTTGTTTTTCTTAGTATATTGTGTTTTATTGGTTTAATAGTTTATTTTGGTTTCTAGAGGTGGTGGGTTTGTGTAAAACATACTTGAATGTTTATTTATCCTTTAGACTTTATTGACAACTATTATTGTTTGAAAATATTTATCTACTTTTCTTTGATTTATTATTTAGTATATTTCTGTTTTATCTTAAAACAACAAAACTTGAATCTATAAATGTTTATTCTTTATTCTACTAACCAAAAATAGTGTAAAGATCATAATTTGCAATCAATTCTTTCATTTAAAATTCTTACTAAACAATAAATATTTCATTAAAATAGGTGGTAGAGAGTTGACATAAATAAATCTCAATGTCAATAATTCTAAATAAATCTCCATGTCAATAATTCTAAATTGGCATAAATTGTTCACATTCCCTATTAGAAGTTATGAGAGTTCATATTACAATATAAAGTCTATATATATATATATATATATATATATATATATATATATAGAAAAGATGCATATCAGTTATTCTAAATATATTTGTAAATATAAAAGATTTACATATTAATTGTCTCAAATACATAATAATCGTTATCTTATAAGAATTTTGTAATAGAAATATATCATCCTTTAATAACATTTGAAATCGGTATCAATTGTCTAATCAAATAAATTTAAATGTCACATATGTCCTCATGAACATAATCAATCTTCTAGTCATATTGTCCAACAATTAGCAATTTCCTCCATGAATGTCTTCAAGCATTAGATCAAATATGTAAGGTTCACCCATCAAGATATCAAAATAATTTGAAATGATAAAAATAAACAAGAACACATAAATTAATTCAAACTTGTGACCATAATACAAGGATTTAAAAATCCGTCAAACCCATTCATTTATTCCTTTATCTTACATGTTGAAACATAATGATTAAATATCATGTGAACAAATAAATGTGTTCAAATAAGCAATAATTTATTTACTAAATAACATGGCTACCAATATATCATTTTTGATCCTAGATATTTATCTAAATTCTCATATAGAATTTTTGTACAAAGTCCATATTAAACTATAATTTTTCCAGCTTATTGGCTACCACATTATTATCAACAAGCTACTATAATTCTTCCAATATGCTACATACCATCAAAGTTTTATATTAATATTGTATGTTTAGATTATATTAGTTACCCATTTCCTTTGGCTTACATTTCATATTTACAGTTATTTGTAATGTTATATATAATGTATGTTCAAATTATATTTCTATATATGGAAGCCCACAATAGTATGTCCCAATTTTCATTCAAAATGGAACATTGAAATAATCATTTTTAACCAAATTTTTAACTTATATCATCTATAGCAATTAAACTATTAAGAATTTAAAGATGATATGAACTAGTTATTTATTTGATTTCCCATGTAGATTTTAATTTTTCTCAAATCAATTAAAATTTATTTATAAAATTTTTACTTAAATTTCAATAACTTATTATTTTTTATAGTTAACAAGATTTATAAAAAATTGATTTATTTCATTATGCATAATTTTTCTAAATGAGCAAAATTATAAATTTGTAAGCATAGTTTTGCAACAACAATATATAGTATAATAATTTTTTTGTATTTTTTTCTTACATATTTTATTTTTTATTAATTTCGAAGTGATATTAATCATAAATTAGACAAAAAAATTTCATACTATAGTTTTTTTAAATCCTAATTAATATTTTTGTTGAAATAAGAACAATAATCTAGTGGATTTATAGAATTATAATCTATTTATTATTTTTTAATTCTTGTGTAATTAAGACCTGCATGATCACTAAAAAGTATATGTTCTCTAAAATTATAGAAAGTAAATACAATGATCATATTAAATATATTCAAAATTATATGTTTCATAAATATTTCTTCAAAGGATATTATTTAAAGATACAAATTATTCTACCATGTTCAATAAATTTGTTTGTCCCATACAAGGTTGGAAATTAAAATAAATAAAAAGAGGAAAAAATAGAAACCAAGGGAAGAAGGCCTATCTAAGAACCTTCATTTGAAACATGTTTGAATTGTTATAATCCACAAAAATATTCTAGATCAAATAGGAGAGGAGGAAGAAACCACCTATTAAGCCATGGAAAAGAGATGTACATATAGAAGAGCTAGAAGAAACCACCAACCAAAATAGTCAAGAAGACTAGACGGTCACTTCCCACTAACTACAATTAGTGGTGAGTTAACTTCCTCAAGACTCATAAGAGGTGGCAAGCTAACTCCCACTAACTTTGACACCTAAATAGGCTTAAATCCATGTATAGTTATCCATGAGGTGCCTGACAGAAATATGTACACTAAGACCCCCTTAAGCATAGCTTAGGTGGGAAATAATAAAATAGGTTCTAAAAATCACGTCTCAAAAGGTACCCAAGACAATCCAATCTCTTCTAATGTAGAGAAAGAGAGAAAAAACAAAGGAAAAAAAACTACCCACCCCTCACCCCAACTGAGAGAGAGAGAGAGAGAGAGAGAGAGAGAGAGAGAGAGAGAGAGAGAGAGAGAGAGAGAGAGAGAGAGAGAGAGAGAGAGAGAGAGAGAGAGAGAGAGAGAGAGAGAGAGAGAGAGAGAGAGAGAGAGAGAGAATGAATAAATTTTAAGAGGACTAGAAATGCCCCCTGAAGATGATGTTTTTGTTGAGGTAAACCACAACCTAAGAAGGGTACAACTATGAATGAACTTTCTCTAAGTAGAAGGTTTGGTGAAAACATTAGCAACATATTTTAAATACAAGCAAAAACTAAATGATCTAGAACCATGAATAACATCTTGAATCTAACGCATGTTAGCCTCAATGTGTTTGGTTCTCTAGTGGTGGATCAAATTTCTATATATTTGGATGGTTCTTTAGTTGTCACAATAGATGATGATGGACTTCTTGAATATAATGCCAAACCATGTCAGAACCCCATAAAACCATATAGCCTTAATAGATACATTGGCATCTCCTCTTTAATTTAAATACTTTAGGAGATGATAAAGGAATATCATTTTTCTATTTTCCAAACCAACTAATAGGACTAGAACGAAGTGAGAAATCATAGCTCTTGAAGTGGACTTGTGATTCTTTAAAGTATCACCAACCCAATTTGAATTTGTGTATCTAACGAAGTCAACCTATGTACCAAATCTATAATGAATCCTAAATATGAGAATATCCTAAAGGAAATTAAGTATCCTCCCAACTTATTTCCAATGCAACTCATGAGGCTCTTGTATGAATCTTGAAACCATGCCTACTACATATGAAATGTTAAGCCTGATATGAGTTAGATAAATGATATTACCAAAAATAAATTGATACAAGGTAGAATTGATCAATGGTGTACTATAGATCAAGATAGAAAAAGAGTTATCTCTACATCTTACAATAAATCTCTACAACTTGTACAAGATTTATCTCTAAATTAGACTAAATAATCTTAATGCCAAGAAGGTAATGCAATAATCCAAGTCTATCATGTCAAACATGTTTTGTAGAGATAAATACACTATTATAATAATAGATGATTAACTCTAAGTGATAAAAATTTCACCAACATAAAGTACTACTATGAATAGTAAACCATCCTACTATAAGAGGTATACATTAGAATATGAATAGAATTGAGTAAAACCTAAAGATAGGATGAATTAATTCATTTTAGTGTACCAAACCCAAGTAGCTTTTTTGAAGGCATAGAGAATCTACTATGTCTACAAACTAAGGAAGAATACTTAAAAACCTTGTTGTTTTTTGCATGTAGATATCCTCCTTGAAGTCTCCATGAAGAAAACAACTCTTCACATCCACCCAGTGCACATCCCAATAATGAGATAAGATAATAGCAAGTGTGAGTTGGATTGAAGTCATCTTGGTAATTAATGGAAAGGTATTTGTAAAGTAAACATTAACAACTTGTGGAAAAACTTTTGACAAGCAAACATTACTTACACTTATCAAATGACCATCTATAGAAAATTTGGTTTGATATATCCATCTACATTAAACCACCTTCATTCACTTAGTAAATGAATTCAAGTTTCATGTTTTTAATTAAGGAATCACATTCCTCATGCATAGCACTATCCCACTTAGGTATTTCAAATGCCTCTAAAAATGTATATGGACTTTAGAAGTTAAGTGATGAAGGGCTACTCCACTGAAAGCTCACACATAGCACAACATAAAATATCACATAAAATGTAAGAACAAAAGTAACCCACTTTTAATTTCTTCAATAGAATGGAATTACATATTCATAAATTATAATTCTACAACCCAATAGAATCAATGAAAAAATACTAATCATTAATATGGAATCACCCAATGAAAAAATATGTACATTCATATTCAAGAGCTATACAAAAAATATTCTTCCTTGAATGACAATAAGCCTTAAATAATTTTATAAATAATATTTTTTTATAGCTAAATGGCATAGAACTAAGAAAATGCAATGTTAACAATAGAACAACATTCACTCACTACAAAAGTATTGCACTAAATACCAAGCCAAAATATAGGTATAAGTATATGCATCCTTTACTTATACTTGGATATGCATAAAGGTGTCACACACATAAAGTTAGAGATATATATCTAACTAGCACTTGCACCTAGTTGAGGTGCAATGGGTAATGTTGATAGTGATTTATACCTTTTGATATGAAGTTGATGTGAAGATTTTTTCTTTTTATGTGACATTGTTCCTTTGAAAATAAGATAGGGAGTTGATTACAAAATAGTAAAATAGATTCTAAATAGCATATTGGGGAATACAAATCACATGAATTTATTAGTGACCATTAGTTGTAATATAAATGAATTGATCATATTAAAATCTAAAAATCTATATGTCAATAAATAAAAATTAATTTTAAAAACTAAATTGTACAGAATTTTTATAAAAATCTCTTTACAATACATTCAATTTGAGAAATAGATTACACTAAATACATTTGTTTGTTTTTGACTTGTGAATAGGAATTTGGTTTTTACTAAGGTTGGATAAAATGAATTATTACAACAAATGTACGCTTCACTTAGTCTTAAGAACCTTAATATCTCATACATATATATGACAGCCTTGTGAAATCCCGTTCAAAGTGAAACAAAGAAACTTGCAAAAGGTGAGAAAAAAATACTTGCAATGTGTCCAATTTCATCTCTTGCATGCTATTATTTACTCCCTCTATTTTATTTCTCATTCTATAATTTTATTCACTGATTTAACTTAGTAGTAAATGAAATATCTATGAAGTTAGAAAACATGGATTTTGAAATGGAGGCAAAAATTGTACTTCAACAACCTATTCTACAAAAATATTAAATATACTCAAGAAGATGTTAAGCCTTAAAATAACTGCTAGTAATACCTCTTTTTCTAAAATTACAAACTTTAAGATTTTGTATAATTTTATTTATACTTTTGTTAGTTCTACAATTGTTAGTGTATTTTTTTTTAAATGTATAATTTCAATACGTAATAAAACACAAAATAAAAATAAATTAAAAAGTATTAAAACTTTTGTAGGTTGAATTTATTACATATACATGATTTTCTTTTTTCTTTCATTTGTTACTAAATATTTTTTTTCTTCTATAGCTTCATTTTATTTTTTATTGAAAAAACTCTTATCAAATTAAATTTATTTTATTGTTATATGTTCTTTATATAAGATCTACATTATCTTGTTGAAATGAATATTGAGGGTATGCACTATTTTATATGTTTCTTCTACATCTATAGCAAATGTATTTCTTAATGATATAATAAAGTAATAGTTCAAGAAATAAATTGGAGTACATTTTTTCATCCGAAAATATATATCTTTATTATTACAATGCATCGTAATAGTATTTTGAAACATCTTGGAACATTATTTTTTGTAGTAAAATCTAAAGTTTTTTTTAGTTAAATCTAATACCTCTTTAGATCTTCCGTGTCATTTTCCCTTTCAATCTCAAAATATTTTAGTAGAGACATGTCTTTTAATTCACCTCTTACTATTTAACATGAGAGGGTTAAAGTTAGGGTTAAATCAATATTTGATTAGGGTTAGGGTTTAATGAGGATAATTTTTATATTAAAGTTAATTATAGTTTCAATTAGAGTTACTATTAAATTATGATTCAAATAGGGTTATTAAGTTAGGGTTCATTAAGACTTCTATTCACTTAGGTTATGGATACAATTCATTTAGGGTACAATTAGGTTAGGCTTTAAGTTAAGGTAAATCAAATTAAACATTATTAAATTAGGGTTATTGTTTTAAAACCAAGCCTAATTCTATTTTTATATCTAAAACGTTGATAGAAAAAATTAATAATTAATATTTAAATTATTATAAAATATATAATAATATTTTTTATTAATCAATAAGATTTCTTTTATTAAACATAATAATATTATCATTATTATATTTATCCAAATAACTTCTCTAATTTATAAAAATAATCTTTTTAATAGATAAATAAAAATACTATCTAATGTGCAACTTCTGATTTAATCTTGATTTAATCTTTCAACATTTTAAGGTTTCATAGGCTCTGTCATTTTTTCATACCGACTATTTACTCTTCAAAACTATATTTGAATATTGTAATGCTCAACTTCTGCCTAAATCTTCAAGGGATTCCTTGATCTTTCCTTACGTATAAAGATTCAAATAAAGAGCTATAAAACTACAATTGACCTACTATTTTGAAATATTATTTTTTAAATTATATGCTTTACAGTGAGTGATTGTACAAGATAGCGAATGCAATGAAGGTAGGTTCTGCATTTAATTCAACAAAGTAATCTTTTATTTTATTCGTCAAATAATATGATCCACCCTTAGATCCCATTTTTTTTAATATTAAATTACTCTAATTAGTAAATCTAAAAGAGTCGTGTAAAGAAAGCAGTCATGTCAGAAGGAAAATTGAAAATAAATGTAGCCTGTTGTGAAGAATTTGGCCAGTGAGACAAATTTCTGCTGGAGGTTCTTTCCACAAGGGATAGCCTATCGGCTAAATATAGGTTAACACGGGCATTGAGACTAACCTCTATTATGCTGTGTTAATTAAGTTTCTTTTAACGTATGTATTAATTGAAGTGTGTAAATTTCACATAAATTATGCCATTTGTTAATAAATCCATATATTGAAATACTTCTCTCAAAATAAATATAAAATAAAATTTTAAAAAAACACATAATATATCACTTTTATAGATACAACATAAACATAAGACAAACTTCATGTTATAAGCACCTAAATGATATTTAGTTCAAATCTTCTACAATTTTTTTTTATATATTTATATATTTATATATTTAATTATTATTAATGTCAATAAGACATGAATATAATAAATTACATTATTTATTTATTTTTCTGGAAAAACGTACACTTTGACATGTGCAGAAGGAAGAAAAGTTTCAAGAGGAAACTGTAACCTAATCCACCGAATAATTGACGAAGAATATTAAATCATCTTTGTTATTTGGTTTTAATTAAATCATTAGCAGCCGGCGATGGCAGGCTGTCCGTTTTGACTTAATTTTAAATCTTGAGTCGAATTGATTGCTGAGGTTATTCGAAGCAAATGTTGAGCTTGGCACTGCTATAAATATTTGCCCATCTCTATTTGGGATAATTGCCTTTAGCTGTGAAAATGGGGTAAGCTCAGAATTCCTAAGCAAACAATGTGGTCAGATTTGCCTGAACATCTGATGGAGAGGATACTGGAATGCCTTCCAGTGGACTGCTTCTTCCGTTTCAGGGCTGTTTGCAAGACCTGGAATTCTCTCTTTTCATCCCAACATTTCAATTCCATAGCCAGAAATAGCCAGCCATTTCTCATTCTTTGCCCTGCCAAAACCCAATTGCCCTCCCTAATCTATTCCTTCGTCACCCACACTTGGCGAACAATTTCTTTATCTTTCATACCTCATGATCGCCCCATCAATTTCAGAGGATCTGCTTCTGGGCTGCTCTTGGCAGACATTAACACCAATTTCTTGTTTGGCTATAATTCTTCAATGCTATGTGTTTGCAATCCTCTTACCCAAATGTACTCGACGCTGCCAGAAATGATTTCTGTCAGTAAAATCATGGCTAAGGCAATTTTCCCAGCGGGGAATAAGACGGACGAATACAGTGTCATGGTGGTGGGCATGAGCAGCACTGGCACAGTTTTAGTAGAAGCATATAATTCGACTACCAAGGCATGGAAAGTTGCAGGCAGCATTCCTGATGTGGTTTTAAGGAGTGAAAATGTGTTCTTCTTCAAGGGTTATTTGCTGGGTATGACTGCGAGTGGAGGCATAATGGCCTACAATATTGAGCAAGGAATCACTTCTGTCATGGCTATGCCCACAGCAGACGCCAACAATTTGCGGGCTCGGATTGTTTGTTGTAAGAGTGGTGTGTTTGTGGTTGGGGCAATCGAAGAAAATCACTGTTTAAAAGGCGTAATTGTGTGGGAGTTTGTTTTTGAGAAGACGGAGGAGGAGGATTATAAGTGGGAAGAGATTTGGAAAATGCCGAGTAGTGTGTGTGAGGAATTTAGGAGGAGCTCGAATTCAAACTGGTTTGAATGCGTGGGAGTGGGAGATAAGATCTGTTTGAGAGCTAATGAGAGCATGGAGATACTTGTGTATGATGTGAGCAAAAGGTCTTGGAATTGGCTGCCCAATTTTCCTGCGGATTTCAGATATGTGAGTATGAGATGCCTTCAGCTGGAAGTTATGCCGAGTACTAAATTCTCTTAAGTTTGGTTGTATTGTGCGGTGCATCAATTCTGGGAAATCAAAACTTGTATGAATAGAATAAGAGTAAGAATCTGTGGGACTAAGTGCATGTGGTGCCGGATATAGTTCTGCACGGCTTTCCTTAATTGTTTATTTGTTTAATTGTGTGTTTATGTATGGTATGCTTGTAAACAATTGCATTTATGGTAAACTAATAATTTTTCGAAGTTGATAGATTGACATGGCTTTACAATATCAATATCTATACAAAATTCAACTAATCAAGTGGACAAAGGAATGGAGCTTTATATAAAAAAAATGAGTTGGCCTAGCCAAACCAGGGATTCATTTGCCCATGCAATTCAATGGTCCCCATTGCGGGGGTAGGCAGGCAGGATGATAGCAAAACATGTGGAATTTGGCTTCATACCTGCCAATTGCATTTGTTTAATTTGTTTGTTGGGTTAAATTGGCATAGACCTGTAGGAATGCAAATTCATTTAATCTCTAGCTAGAAATTAAAAAAATTGTTCTCATAATAAGTTTTTTTTGTTTTAAAAGCATTCACCTAATTGTAACAATGATATCTCAGCAGCATAATATTAACTTATACAAGCTTCCAAATGGCATGAAATATGAACCAAAGCTAGAGACAACGTATTACATATCTTCCTCCAATACAAAACAAGATTGAATGACGCAATGAAAACAAAACCTTACATGCCAGCTAAAACCATGAACTTTTGCAGAATACAACCAAAATGCTCAAATGACCGAATGAAAACAAATAATTTACGGTTATTACCTTCAATGGTATAGTTTCTATCCATCAACCATATTAACACCGCAGCCATGAGATAGCTAGACATCAAAACGTAGATTATTTTGATAACCACTGCTGGGCACTTGAGTCTTGCATGTGATGAATATGATAAACCATGTTACAAACTATTTACATTACATAAATACGTTAAGGATATTAACAAGCTTTCCATTTTTAAACAGATTTTGCAATTTTTCTGCTAATACAAAGGCTTATTACATAAGATGATAAGAAGTCAATCGCAACTATGACATCATAAAAATCACACTCATTAATGGAGCAAGAAGGCAACAGTAAACATATCCAGACATGACGTACATAAAAAAAAAAACTATTTTTTTTTTTTGAATTTGAATGACAACGCCATAGAAAAATGATTTGTCAAGGTTCACCATCAAGTTTAGTTTTTTAACCGTTGTCAATAAAATGCATCTTGTTTCGTAGTTAGCTTCCAATCAAATAAGCCATAATAAACAGTTTAGACCTGCTTCTTTCTTTCAAAGAAATAATTTGGATTTCCAATCGCTTTATAAAATGAGGAAATAGGTTGGTGAAAGTGCAAGTACTTCTAGACTTCACAATGGCAATGCCATTGTGTGGTAGAAATAAAATGAATAACATTTCAGATGAGAAAATAGTAGCAAAACAACTGGAATGGAGTAGACTCGTATCGAAAACTGTATCAAGACCAGTAGAATTAATGGAGTAGACTCTTACGACACATAAAGGTATGTGTTGAATGAAATACTACGTTCAACACAGCACAGAACAAGGAAATATTGCAATGGAAATGAAAATATAGGCATGACTAGGAAAAACTTAGTTGTTAAATCCCGACGACCATTAACATAAAGCCCATTAGACCCACACGGCCTAACGTAAAGCTGACCCTATTTCATATGTGCGGAAGGAAGAAAACGCTGATCAGGAAAGTCGGAAGAAGCGAGCTAAGCTACCTCAATTATTGGCCTTAATTAATTTATTCATTTAAAAAATATTTCTCACCCCAATCCTTTGCTGTATGATTGACTAAATTGCTGACTGACTAAGAGTAAACATTAAGCCTGGCACTGCTATAAATATTTGGAGTAATTGCCCGTACTTGTGAAAATGGGTGCGTTCAGAATTAGTAACCAAACAATGTCGTCAGATTTGCCTGAACATTTGATGGAGAGGATACTCGAATTCCTTCCAGTGGACTGATTCTTCCGTTTCAGGGCTGTTTGCAAGACCTGGAATTCTCTCTCTCTTATCATCCCAACATTTCAATTACATAGCCAGAAATAGCCAGCCATTTCTCATTCTCTTCCCCTCCAACGCTAATCTATTCCTTCTTCACCCACGCTTGGCGAACTATTTCTTTATCTTTCATCCCTCATGATTGCCCCGTCAATTTCAGAGGTTCTGCTTCTGGGCTACTTTTGGCGGACATTAACACCAATGCCTGGTTTGGCTTTAATTCTCCAACGCTGTGTGTTTGTACTCCACGCTGCCAGAAATGGCTTCTGTGAATCGAATAATGGCTAAGGCAATTTTACCATCAAGGAATAAGATTGTGGTGGGCATGAGCAGCATATAATTCTACAACCAAGTCATGGAAAGTTCCAGGAATGAATGTGGTCAACTTGCTTTTGTAGGAAAATACAAGTGGGTGGAGGATAAAGGTGATTTAAATAAATTATTTATTTAAAATAATTGTGCAAAATAATTGTGCAACTTGCATTTTAGGAAAATACAAGTGGGGGAGGATAAAGGTGATTTAAATAAATGTGAGAGGTGGGATTTTGGGGGATTTAAATAAATATTAATTTATTTAAATGTGAGAGAGTATTTAATTAAATAAATATGATTTATTTATTTAATTAATGGTCTGAATTTGGTTAAGTGAATTAAATCAAATAAATTGAATAATTTATTTAATTAATAGGAGAAGAGGGTTAAGCTGAATTAATTAAATATTAATTTAATTAACTCATTAATTGATGGTTAAATAATCAAATAAATACTAAGTATTCATTTAATTAAGTGGACAGATTTATGTGACTACAATTATATTATAATATACGTATTGTATTATATTATATATATTATAATACATATTATATAATATATATAATGTAATAATATATTATTACATTATATATATTATATAATATAATATATTATTACATTATATATATTATATAATATAATAATATATTATATATTATATAATATGTAACATATAATATATTTTTTAAATTAAAATTACAAATAAAAATCGGATATCCGATTTGCATAGGTAATTACCAGGCCAAGGTGTACTGACACCCAGGCCAAGCAAAAAGTCAACACAGATTTTCGCGTTTTTAGGTGAGTGAGGAAGGCTATTTTTTTCACATCGCCACTTTTTGGCCCCCCTTGATCCTGCACTAACCCACATATGTTTGTGAAAATTAGTTGTGGAGGATAAGAATATCGAATTGTTTGATCTTTGTAGGACTAATGGCCTTTCTTGCTTTGTAGCTCTCTTTTGTGTTTTATAAATTTTTACCCCTTTTGGAATTAAAAAAAATACTTCTTTTCTTATGGAATTTGATTGCAATGATTGTTTAGAACATATGGCTCAAAAAGGAATGTGGGGATCTTCAAAAAAAATTACTTTAGAATAAACCCAATGATTATGTATCTATAGAAAAGCTTTATGTTCTTTATGATTTAACAAAAAATGAAATCAATATGTTCTCTTTCCATAAACTTTTTATTTCTATGAATTTTTTAATCAATATAATTATAGTGATTTAATTTACATTCCCATGTCAATTCCTATTTGATTTTGTGATTTTGTTTACATGATTCCTTAATAAAACTACATAGTGATATGTGATACACTTTTGTGTTAATTTCACTTCTTTCCTAACTGTTATCTATTTTCATTTACTCGTATTTAAACCTTATCATTGTTTTAATTGCATATGTTTATTCACATTTACCTTACCATTATTTTATATTTCCATGGGCTTAATCCTTGCTTCAAGATCCTACACTCATCATCCTGACTAAAGTTGTGGTAAGATTAAAAATAATAATAAATGTGGGTATTACACCTCCTACTTACAAAGTACAAGTGTAAAAGAATTATGTCATAAAATTAAGTGTTCAACTAGACATACCAAGTTTAAAAGGAAGAATGATGTCCTTGCTTATATTTTTATTTGTCTTCTCTAGATTTCATTACAAACATTGCCTATCATTTTCAAGCATTGAATTTTCTTCTTAATAGCTTAATGTAATGTCTCATTTTCTCATTTGTTATCATTTATATATTTTTTGAAGGAGGTCATCCACAAATTACTTTTTCCTACTAGATACGGGAGCATGAGCCTTTCGGCTAGACTTCTTCGTCTAAGAGCCAAGGAATAAGGGGTACCAATTTCGTCAAATTTGCCCAAGGCATGATCTTGATCTCATCCCTTTTCAAGATGTCGAAACCATGCACTCAGCAAGACTCAAGATCCCTACTGGGCTCATTAAGAACCATTCAACTTCACCAACAAATCAAGAGACCATTGACATCATTTATATATTCAAACATCTATAAAAAAAAAAATTGAGAATATTCATGCTATAAATATGTGGTGCACTTACATTGACTTTGGCTAGAAACCAAAATTTGATCGTAGAGTGTTTTATACCTTATTTAGAGTATACACTAGATCCCTCTTACTCCAACCATCTTGATTTTCACTATATTAGTGCTCATTTAATTTATTATGAGCTAAAATATTCTATGATAGGTTCTTGGTCTATTATGATAAACTATGGGAGTGCATGTGAACTCTAGAAGTACAACCTTTGATAGAATAGAATTAGTCACTTTAAATGCATATTCATATCTAACAAATTTTTAGTGGATTTCATATATTTAGCTAAGCCTTCCATGCTAATCCGTTTTTTGTTTCTCAATGTTTGTAATACTTTCATGGTGTTGTTTTTGTTATAGTTTATTGTTTGAGATGCTTGATAACAAAAAATGACATGAATTTGGCATAACTGGACAAATTTTAACAATTTTATCTAGCTTTAATGATGCATCTATAGGTATATATTGAATGCATATCATCGTTCAAATTTATTGTTTTCATATGAGTAGTTATTAGATAACTAATGTATTAGACCTAAGATTATGCATTAATTCAAATATTTATTTTGTTGTAATATATTTAATTATTCAAATTTTTGAAATCAAAATACTATTTCAATATTAATAAAAAATGAATATCTCGTAGAGCTTAGAAAACAAATATAATGTTGAAAATGTCCATCTAGATCCTTACAAATACTTACATGAAAATATATTAATTATTATAACTTTAAAAATATTTAAAACTCTCTACTTAATAAACATTTAGAAACGTATATTCCTCATCAATTTAATACTAGAACATCATAATAAAACTCTTACAATACACTACACAAATCATTTGAAAAAATAAAAATAAAACATTATAATAATAATTTATATCTTATCCCAATACTAAACCAAATCAAAACTTTATTCTAATTTTATTTTTAAATAATAGAACAATGTAATAATCTATATTTATTACAATATATTAAACAGAATTCTTTAATTTTCCTGTGTGAGACAGACATTGTGTTTGAAAGTCAAATCTGCTATTCGTCAATAAATAAAATGACTTAAATCACACACAAAACTTGTATTTCTAAGTTTAAAAGTGTTAAATACTTAATATGTTGCTTATGGTCTAAAACCGATCCTAATAAAGAGGTCATTTTATTTCTGCCAATGGAGATATAACAAGAACAGAAAGAGCCTACACATAGTCACAGCAAATCTGAAGCTTTCAGAACCAAATAATTAGTGTGTTTTGGCCACGTCTGGAATATGGAGTGGGTATTTTGGGGTTTGGCGGCCATTTGTGCAGGTTTAGTTTGGTTTCTGCTCAAGATTGCAACAACGATATGGTGGAAGCCTCTGCAAGTGAAAAAGTCCTTTGAAGCTCAAGGAATCAGTGGCCCTCCATACAGGTTATTCTATGGGAATTTACCAGATATATCCAGAATGACCGATGAGCAGAAGTCCAAACCCATGGCACTCTCACATGACATATTCCCTCGAGTTTTCCCCCATTTACATCAGTGGAGCAGAAAATATGGTACACTTGTATTCTGCATTTTTTAAAGTATCTGGTGTTTCATTAATCATATTATTGGAATTTCTGCCTAGTACCATTGATTGTTTTGCTGGGGTGTTGTTGGAACTTAGAAAAGTCGCCGATTAAGGAGAAGATGCAGGATTCTGGAGACCCTATTGATTAAGTAAACTTGTTATATGTGATATATAGGTCAGGATTTTATTTTCTGGTTTGGGCCGAATGCCATGTTGGTTGTTCCCCACCCCGAGCTTATTAAGGAGATATTGTCCACTAAATTTGGCAACTATCCAAAGCCTCCGAGTAATCCCCTTTCAAGACAACAGTTGGGAAAGGGACTTGCGGGGTTGAAAGGTGAGAAATGGGCTCAGCACAGGAAAATCATCAATCCTGCTTTCCATATGGATCTATTGAACGTAAGGCACTCAATGTCTCTATTTATATCCTAAATTAGAACCAAAATGATCCGATTCACAGAGAAATCTACCAAGTTCCTACTGATAAATAAACATAGATTTACTTTGCATATCAAATGTCTGAAAACTTCATTAGGGTTGATTGTTGGGCCGACATCCAATCAAGAAGGATAAAGCCCTCTTTTCAAGTATGCAGGAACTGTCCATTGGACCTTTACTATTTGCAGAGAGCCAAAGTGAGACCCCTGATTAGGTTTAATCTCCAGGCTATGTAAATCCCCAAGCATCCCATGACCAAATATTTCCCTGTAGAATATGTCACCATTGCAAAATTTTGCATTTGGGCGTTATAACAAGAATTGTTTGAGTGTTTGAACCCTGATTCTCTTCCCAGCTGATTCTAAGAAGCTTCTAGTCTTCAATCTTGTAGCCCACTCTTAGGGATGTTCAGTGCAGTGTCATATTGCTTAAGGCCGAATATTTAAAATAAAATAAAATTGCAATCTAGTTTGTTCATCTCTGATGAAGAATTAAGCTAGTGATACATCCAGGATGCCCCCACTGCCCTGTTTTGGTATACCTTTAATGAAGGGTTAATGCCAGTGCAAGACCCTGGTCATATCTTAGCAGAGGGAACATTCTGTGTGGTGTTTTTCAAGCAGTCAGAAAGAGATACATGGGAGATCGAGTAACTACTTATAAATTTTTAACAATATTGACCTTGTAAATATATGATTTCTACAGTTCATAATGTTGACGTACATAGCTTCAGAGATCAATTAACTCACACAGTTGATTCCTAAAACTATGTACGTCAATACTGACCTTGAAAAAAAAATTGCATGTAAAAAAATTAATGTTATGATTTAATTTTCTTACTACTGGATAGGAGACCTTGCTCTCTTAAATTGAGATGCCTTGGCTGGTGCTTTTTGAATAGCAGTACTCTGTTCAGAACATGACTGCAAAAAAGAGCCTTATCTGTTAGAATCTATTCATATTATTTTGCAAATACATCTCTATTTGATATTTATATTCAGAATTTCATTAGAAGATATCTATATTCAAAATGTCAGAAACTTATATACTTCAATCATACTATTTCTTTAATTGCAGGGGATGATTCCAACAATTGTGAAAAGCGTTGCCAATATATTGGATGGATGGAGTAAATTGATATTGTCAGGTGCATCGGAAATTGATGTGCAAAAGGAGTTCCACGATCTAACAGCAGATGTTATTTCCCGCACAGCATTTGGAAGCAGTTATACAGAAGGAAAACATATCTTTGAAATGCAGATCAAACAGACGATCCTTGCAGTTGACTCACGTCGTAGTGTTTATATTCCAGGTTTCAGGTGATCACAAATTTTAGTTTGTGACTGTAAAATTGTCAATCTTAAATTGTCTCTCTCCTTTTTAAATGAGAGGTTTTCCAATATTTGTCTCTGTTGAGAGTTCCACTGATTTTTCAACCATATCATACCATCTCAAATCCCTTTGGCCCTCAAGAGTTATGTGCATTTGGTAGTGTTCTTGGTAATTTAAGAGGGTTTATTCAGATCTATAACTTCTTTTGATTTCTTAAATTGATACATAATGTCTGAGAGTAACTCTTTTCACCAGGTTTCTTCCTACTGCAAAGAATAGGCAACGTTGGAATGTGGAGAAAGAAATAAGAAGATCCTTAAGAAAAATTATAGATGGCAGGGAAAGGACTGCTATAACAGAAAAATCAGGTCGATATGGTGCCGATCTGCTTGGGTTAATGATGTCTGAGAGCAAGGAGCAGGGTAGAGTCAATGTAACAAGTAATGGAAGCCTGAGTACAGAGGAAATCATTGATGAATGCAAGACTTTCTACTTTGCTGGTCATGAAACCACATCATTACTGTTGACATGGAGTATAATATTGTTGGGCATACATCAAGATTGACAAGAGCGAGGTCGCAGAGAAGTGATGGAAGTATGTGGAAAAAACAATTATCCAGATGCAGACAGCTTAAGTCGCCTCAAAACTGTAAGGGAAACCACAAAGCATTTTGAAATTAGTAAAATAATAAATTAGGGTAAGGGCCATTTGCTGGCTTTAATAAAATCAGGACTGAGATTCGGATTCAATTGCAGTATTTTGAATGTCTCATAAAATATTGTATGAACGTTTTGTAGGTGGGAATGATCATAAATGAGGTCTTAAGACTTTATCCACCTGCACCGCGTATGTTGAGAATGGCACGTGAGCCAATGAAACTTGGGAGGCTCTCAATTCCTGCAGCCACTCAACTTATGATTCCGATCCTTGCAATTCACCATGATCCTGCTTTGTGGGGAGACGATGCCAAAGATTTCAACCCAGGGCGATTTAGTGAAGGAATTGCAAAGGCTGCAAAGCATCCAATGGCATTCATGCCCTTTGGTGGAGGTCCAACTATATGTGTGGTCCAAACTTTTGCCTTGTTGGAAGCAAAAATAGTTTTGGCAATGATTCTGCAAAAATTTTCTTTTGTGACTTCACCATCTTATACTCATGCTCCTATGCTTTTACCTACTCTGAAACCTCAATATGGAGCTCAGCTTATCTTCCGCATGGACTGTGAATAGTACTACCTAGAATTTCCTCAAGTGTATCGAAATTTTTACTAGCATTATATATTTACTGTAGTATAAATTCACCATCAAATATTGTAGATGTTGAATATGTTGGAAATTAAGATTAATATTTTGTAATAAAGCTATCATAAATTATTTAGCTAGTTTTGTGTTAGCTATTATAAGCATTATAGATTTAGATTTGTGTTAGATTTGTGCTAGTTATTATAAGCATTTGCATCATACATTATCTCAAATTAATATTAATAATAAAATTAATTAATTTTGATGTTTATTAAGTATTATAGTTTTTACAATATTTGTATGTATTTTTCAATTTGATATTAAAGCTATGCGAAAAATAGGAGAGTAAATGAGAAATATAATTTTTTATATTATACAAATTGATGACATTGAGAAGGTGAATCAACTAGCATATTAGACAAATAAATGGAATAATGTAGTAATGTTGTCAAATCTTGTGTCGAGGTGTAAAGAGGTGAACAACCATAAAATATTTTTTCATAAATAATAAATAGGAATAATGCTTCAATTTTTTATTATAATATTCATTTCATAAAGAGGAATAATACAATTATAAGAACATAAGGTAAATTTACATCAACAAATGTGTACATTGATATTATATAAATAAGAAGTCTTTAGTCACTTCAAACTCCTCTCCATCTGCATGCAAACTGTGAGACGAGAATGTGGTCCAAGCTTTTTTTCGCTCAACCACAAAGTGGAAGCTTCTTCAATGCTCTTCATGTAACAAAGAGCTCCCAAATTTGTGTGAGGTATACAAAACTTTGGAATCAATGGGTGGGATGAAATCCTAGTGCAACATGATGTAACTAACTAACAAATCATATTTGAAAATGCAATCCCTAACATCATGATATGGAAGAGAGTAACAAAAAACAATCATCTAGTATCAAATGATCAATAATAGCTTGAGAAAGTATGAGATGCTCTAGAAATTGAGAAGCCCAAAAGTTAAGAGACTATTTCATTTACATTTGGTCACATGTCCCCTTCAAACCACTCATTATGATATCGAGTAGGTAGCATTTATCTAAATGATCCTAGAGTATGACAAAGCTAAACCCAAACTTATATTCAAATTTTCATATTTTTGGAGACCAATAAAGTCATTACATAAAATTAAGGGTAAAACCTATAGCTTAAATTATCATTTATTGATGCCTCATTTTGTCTAAATTTTAGGAGCTCATCTTTGGATGTTATATGTGGTCGCTAAAAATAAAGTTTTCTATTTGAGATGGTTAAATTCAATTCGAGATTTTCTATTTATAACAAGTGTCACATAGTGGCGAGTATTGTTGTCATAGTATTGTAATAAAAATATTTCTTTTAATTTTTAATTTATTTATATTTTTGAATTGTAATAAAAATGTGTCTAATTTTAATTATTATATTTTTGAATTATTGTTATTTTAAAATATATCAGTATAATACATTTATGTAATATTAATTATAACTCTTATTTTAATAAAATAATTTATTTATGAGTAAAAGTACAAAGTTGTGTCACACTTTTATAAAGGAAATGTTCAATGCCGATTCAACTTTTTAAATTAAATCAATAGAAAGTGAAATATATGTTTTGAATTTTGAAATGACGTAAACTAATAAAATTTATATTTCTTTGTCTAATTTAAAAGTTGAAAAGTTGTGTGTGCTAAAATATAACTCGTTCCAATTCCCAACACTTTTTTTCTTAACTATTTATCCAAATTAGAAAAGAATTATATCATCTTGACATAGATTCTTTTCTCTACTGCATCATATTTTAGAAAATCCATTAATAGATCTATAAAAGGGTATTTTTAAACATCGAATTTTTATTGTTTTTGGTAATTTTTTTTTTTTATATTAAAAATAGAGAGATCAAAAAAGAGAGTACAACCAACGAGAGCCTGAAAGGAGGCCTCACATCAAAGTAGCAGTAGTACTATTACAAAGAGGAAAGCTCAGATACATTGAACGTGAAAAATAGGGAACAAAAGAGCTAGAGCAGAAGATCAAGGTGGATGTCCACCCAAGCGGACCAACCAAGAGGGCCCTCCATCCAAACAATAGTTTTCTAATCCTGATTCTGGGACAACATCAAAATCTGCTCCTGTTTAGTGTTGTGGTTCTTTCTGATAGCCTGGCTCAACTTCCGGCAAGTATGCTCGAACACCCGTAAGTTGTCCAGAGTCCTTCTCCATTGGAATCCATAATTGAGCTCATAGAAGAAAAGGGTAGCTTGACCATCCTCAAGGAACCTTTGAAATTTATCCTTCTCAATAATCATGGTAGCTTGAACCTGGAGGAAGATTTTAAAATGAGTGAGTTTATGAAAAAACTCAGTAAGACCCCTTGGCTTACCTTGGTACTTTTCCTCATTCCTGCACTTCCAAATTTGCCAAAGAATGTTAGAAGACAGCATATTCCAGAAGAAGTTAGCATCCTTACTAAGCCCTTTAATGTGACCCGTAACAATTTCAATAATAGTCACATCAAAGGGATAGTAAATACCAAAAAAATTCCAAATTTCTTTAGCAAATAGGCAATCAAATAAGATATGTCTACCAGTATCCGGTAGCCTGCAAATATTACATAAATCAGTATGATAATTTCTTTTAATAAGAAGTCTATCAATTAACAAGAGCCATTTAAAACATTGGATCTTGGGCTCGGTAGGACTTTTCCAAATATAATTCAGCATTTTTTTCCACATTTTAACATCAAAAGAACAGTACCAGAATCTATTCAAATGAGCAATAATATCCTCATTATGATCAATGATTTTATAAATGTTTTTAGCTTTAAGTTGGTCTAAGACAGTACCATCAGGCCATTTACATTTAAGAAATCTATGAGAATCCACATCGCAAGCCGAAGGGAGGTCTTTACAGGCTTCCACAATTAAGTTATAAGTCTTCTTTTGAGACTGAGGTAAGTTAAAGTTACTCTTCAGCTCATCCCAAGGAATAGCAGATCATGTTCGAAAATATCAAAAAATTGAGTGATACCAGCTCTAGCCCAAGACTTGGCCGAGCAACCCTGGTAGAGGGCTAAGGGTTTATTGTTCCTGCTCAAGTTCCACCAAATGGACCTTTCACCATAAAGTTGATGATCACTATGAAAATCCTTATTGGTGAGAAACTTTCGGACATGGTCCTAGGCACGCCAGATAGACTTAAAGACAACAGAACCTTGAACCATAACCAGAAATTTACCACAAATAAGGTCACAAAAAGGGAGGTTCTTCTAGGACTTAGCCTCCTTGGGAAAACCTCTCTCAATGTTATGTCTAACAAGCACTTTCCAAGGAGAGTCACCTTCCAATGACTGAAAGATCCATTTAGCGGCAAGAGCAATACCTTGAAGCTTAAGATCTTTTAACCCCAGACCACCTAGGGACTTATCAAAGTGACACCACTCCCAATTCACAGCATGAAACTTTTTCTTTCCCTTGCCATCAGACCAAAGGAAATGCCTGATGGCTTTTTGAATTTCAAGAATTTGGCAATTGCTAAACAGCCAGGCAGAAGAGTAGTAAATGTTGTATGAGGATAAATTTTTTTGACAAACTTGAATTCTGCCAGCAAGGGATAAGGATCTATTGTACCATTTATTAAGCTTATTATCAATCTTGGTCCTAACCCAAACCCACATGTCCTTAATAGAAGGATCAACAGAGTAAGGAATACCAAGATACTTAACAATGTTCTTGGGACCTCCCCATTGAAAATTATGCTGAAGAAACCAATTAGGAGGCTGATCATCCCAACCTAAACATATGGACTTAGCTTGGGAGACCCTAGCACCAGAGATAGAACAAAATAAATCCAACTTAACTTGAAGATTCTTGAAGTTATTATCAAAGAGCTCAAGAAAGACAGCAGTGTCATCAGCAAAATGACTATTAATAAGCTCATCATCATTGGGAAGCAATAATCCCCTAACTTCCGGAGACAAGGTATTATCTCTCAGAATATAGAACAAAGCTTCAGCCTCAATGACAAAGAGAGCAGGGGCTAAAGGACAGCCCTGCCGGATAGACCTACTAAGAGGGAAAGGGTCTGAAATAGAACCGTTAATCTTGACTGGGCACAGGCATCTTTGAACAAGGTTTGAACAACATTACAAAAATATGGCGGAAAGCCAAAGGACTGCAGCATCATAATGATAAAATTCCACTCAACCCTATCATAAGCTTTCTCAAAATCAAGGAGGAGAAGAGCAACGTTTTGATGAGAACATTTGGCCCAATCCATGGCTTCCCAAGCAGTAATGAGGTTTTCTAGAATGTACCTACCTTTGATGAAACCCGTTTGAGTAATGCTAACAAATTTAGGGAGAATATGAACCAGTCTAGTGGCTAAACCTTTAGCTAAAATTTTATAAGACACGTTAAGGAGCGTAATAGGTCTCCAGTTCTTGATAAGAGACTTGTCCCCATCTTTAGGGAGAAGTTTAATAATACCATGGTTGATCTCAGGGCTGAGAGAACCAGTGTTAATGGCCTCATTATACAAATCAAATAAATCCTTACTGATCCAATTAATATTAGGCTTGTAAAACTCACTAGAGAGCCCATTAGGCTCAGGGGCCTTAACATCCTTGAGGGCTTTAATAGCCCTTTCGATCTCAGTAATAGATAAGGGAGTAGATAAAGACATAATATCCTCAGCATCCAGCTTGGCAGGAATAAAAGGCCTACATTTGAGTCTAAGCTCAGCAGCCTCCATGGAATCTTCAGTAGAAAAAAGCTTACTATAATAATCAGCAAAGGCCAAGGATATGCAATTAGGATCAGAGATCTCCTGTTGGTCAATAATCAGCTTATCAATTGACTCTTTAACTTGTTTGTGCTTAAGATAATTAAAAAAGAATTTGGAACCCTGATCATCGTGTTGGAGCCAGTTAATCCTAGATCTAATTTTAGCTCCTTGAACTTTAGTCTGTTGGTGTTTACTGAGGGTATCTTTAATGGCAACCAGCTGGTTTAAGAGAACCAAATTAGAGGGGTCAGCCTGCACTTTGCACTCAACAGTTTGAAGATTAGCGTGCAGCAGCTTTTCAGAGAATCTATAATCTTTGGCACGCTTTTGACCAATGGTTTGGAGCAAAGATTTCCAGGCCAAAAGATTAGCTTTCCACTTGTCAACCATGGAATACTCCTTCATATTCCAACAATTTATGTTTCTAATGATATGCAAGGCACAAAGGACATCTTCATCTTGCAGGAGCTTGGCGTTGAGGAAGAATTTAACACAAGGAGGATTGTGACGAGTGGGTTCAGGGTTGATACTAACACGGGTGAAGATAGGGTGGTGATCCGAGAGAGTGGTAGCAGAGACCAAGACAATGTTACCATTGATATCAGGAATAAAGGAGAAGAAATCCTTATTGCCATAAAAGCGATCCAGTCTGGAGTAAATCCTTGACTGACCTTGCTAAAAATTACACCAAGTATGCCAGATACCAGGATGAGAATCTTTATTATTAGCAAGCAGATCAAACAAATTCTTAGTATTAATGAAGTTAGACCAATGCAGATTTTCATAGTCCTTCCACTTGAAGGGGTTACCACCAATTTTATCAGTTTGGGACTCAACCATGTTGAAGTCGCCGCCAAAAAACTAGGGGATATCAGGGAGAGCAAATAACCAATTCCATAGAGTAATTCTACCTTTAGTGTCATTAGGCGCATAAATAGAGCAGAAAACAACAGATTTATTATTAATAGTCATAGTAAACCAGACAGCCCTTTGACAAGGGGAAATTCCATTACCAGATATGACAAACCCCCATTTTGGGTTAACAAGGATAGCAATTCCACCTTTACCCCTGTTGTGATTAGAGTGGAATTTAAGAGCATCTTTCCAAATGAAGTTCAAACTGGAATCAAGCATAAAACCAGTAGATTTGATCTCTTGCATCATAAAAATATCAACAGAATTGAAAGAATTAAACACATGCTTAACAATCTGCTTTCTATTAGGAGACTCGAGTCCCCTGACATTCCAAGACAGGCAATTCATTGGGGCACATTAAATGGGGTTTGAGACACATTTTCAATAGTCATGCAGGGACTATTGGGATTGGTCCCAGGGGACTTATAAGCAGGGTTATTTTTGGAACCTGGTGGCCTCTTATGCCTTTTGGTGGGGACGACATCTAACCTGGGAGCCTCATTAATATCATTCAACTCCATGTCCATCTTAAAACCAATCAGAGACGACCCACTAGTAGGGATAATCTCAAAAACATAATCATCCTCAATTTCCTTAAATATTTTTGGTGAAGGCTTTGAGGGATTCACAACGAGATTGACAGAGTCAAAAGAATGGCCGGGAAAGTTAATCATGTCAACAATCGGAGGGAGGTTCGAAGTGGGAGGCGAACTGGGGGTATTATTTAGGTTTTTGGTTTTGGGGTTCCTCGATGAATTCCCTTTTCTTTTTTTCCGATTTCTCACCAGGGTAAATCCATCTTTGAGCTCAGGTCCCGAATTAGCCTCTAGAGGGGGTGGGAGATTCAAATTAAGAGCGGAAGTATTCTGGGAGGAACCAGACAGATTAGGGGTTTCCTTAACATGGCGGCCTTCGGAAGTGGAAGCAACAGTAGGGTTAACTGACAGAGGGGGGTTAGGCTGAGCATTCATATTATTGGCAGATTTAGCAGAGGTTTTCGCTAGGATGGGACAATCTTTCCTTCGATGACCCTCCTTCCTACATAAAAAAACAGGCATTTAAACCCCCCAGTATTTCAATAGGGCAAACATAATTATCATTAATCACATTAATGTTAATTTCAGTGGGAATTTCTTTGCCAGGGAGAAGCGAAATAAGGACCCTGGCATCCATGTGTGGGACTAATCTAACAGTTTCATCCATTCTGATAATTTTGCCCAGATTTTCCAAGAGTTGGGGCAAGAAACGCCAGAGAAAGGGCGGAATGTTTTTAACAAGGATCCACCTGGGGGCCGAAAGGGCAAGGACTTCCTCATGGACGGCATCAGGGGTCCAAGCTAAAGCACAGAAGGATGTGGAACCGACCGACCAGTATTGCTTTTTTAAGACCTCTTGTTGGGCTTCATGATTAGCGAAAAAACAACAAACAATCCCTTTTGAATCTGTCTGCAGAAAGAAATTTGAAATCCTAGTTTAACATTCCAAAAATTGTGAAACCAATCATCCAAAAATTTACGCGAAGGACATTTTTCCACTTCAACAACAACAAAGAATATTGCAATATCTTTAAGCCTACCTTTTTCCTTAACAATTTCGGCAAGCATTTTAGAGTTAGGAATTAAGGAAAACGGAGCCGAGGGAACCCGAGGGTTCTTACCGTTCTGGGCGACCTCATCGCTATTAGCAATAAAAAACCTAGCCTACTCATTAATACTTCCTGCAGAATTAGTGACCGCCTCCGAAAATGATTTAGCCTTGAGAGATTTGTGAGCGGATGAGCTGGGATCTCCATTAAACCTAGTTGATGTGTTCACCGAAGAGGGAGGTACTGGGGTCTGTGAAGCATTAAGAGAGGCCTCTGCACTAAATGCAGCATTAACGGGAGGAATGGTAGAGGGAATACCACCTGTGCAGGCCATACACGCGGGGACATCCAGGTGTCCACCACCGTTGGCCTCTTTACTTACCGACGCCACCCTTCCGGCAACAGCAGGCACCACTCAACAGCAACAACGAAAAACCGAGCGAAAAACCGAGCGAAACCCCTATTCAACCCCCAATGATTAATTCATATTCCTATATTCATTATTTTTGGTAATTAGACGCAAAGTGGCATAAAATATACCTTTAGACATTTCCAATTCGAAAAGTTGTGGCCCATATATAACTTAGCTATAATGAATCTATATAGACCATATGTTTGACTAAAATTAGAATTACTTAAATTCACTTGTGCTGATAAATTCACTTGTATAGTGAAAATATATATATATTTTTATAATTATAATTATAAAAATAAAATTAATTTTAAATTTAATTATTAATTGATAGTGTAATATTATATTATTTTTCATGTTTATGTAATATTAATTATAATTGGTCTCAATTATATAACTATTAATAATTATCAAAATGAAAATAGACATTTTTTGAATATCTTGATGAAAAATATTGAAATTTTTAATTTAAAGTTATTGTATTATTTTATATATATTAAAAAAAAAATTATAATTTTCAAAAAGTATTAAAAATTGAATGATTTCAAAAAGATATATAAAATACATTTATAAAGAATACATATAATAATTAAGAGTTTTTTAATAAAAATATGTATTTAATTTTTCATTTAATTTAATTAAACTAAATCAAATTATATTATCTATATTTTGAGATAAAAAATTTATTAAAATTTATATATCTATTTAGAAAATATATTTTATTTACAATATTATAAATAATAAAAAAATTATTTAAAATAGACACCAAATTTTTTAAACCAATCATAGCGTAGATATAATCACATTTGATTGGTGCAAACTAATTGATTAGTTGGAATTGAGTGAATGTAATAGTATTGCCTATGACAAGTACTAATAAATTCTCAAAATTAAATTTTATTTCATGTATTAATACAAAATAATAATAAAAATAATAATTATAGTTATTGAAACAAATTGTTTGATAGTTTTAAATATTATTTTCGATTTAAACAAAAACAAAATTAATTATTTATGAAAGTCTTGGGAGTCAGAATAGACACTTCCAATGCCATCAATTTTTTATAAAAAATTATTTTTAACTCTTATAAGCGTACTCGGGAGTCGTGTCAAAGTAGATGATCTTTTTTCTTATCGGTTTGCTACTTTTTACCTTTGACCAGCGATAAATGCGGGCATATTGTCGGAAGAATTAGTGTAACATCTATCTCAAAATTTGCTTTATTGACATATTAATCAAAACTTTATTCTCATTTTATTTTTAAATAGTAGAACTTTCTAATAATCTATACCTATTACAATATATTAAACAGATTTATTATTGCACGAAACAAAATTCCTTGATTTTCTTGTCTGAGGCAGATATTGTGTTTGTAAGTCACATCTAAGATTTGCCAATAAACATGTCGTTTTATTTCTGTAAATGTAAATATAACAAGAACAGAAGGAACCTACATTTGGGCAGCATACACATAGTCGCAGCAATCTGAGCTTTCAGAACCAAATAATTAGTGGGTTTTGGTCACGTCTGGAATATGGAGTGGGTATTTTGGGGTTTGGCGGCCATTTGTGCTGGTTTAGTTTGGTTTCTGCTCAAGATTGCAACAACGATATGGTGGAAGCCTCTGCAAATGAAAAAGTTCTTTGAAGCTCAAGGAATCAGTGGCCCTCCATACAGGCTATTCTATGGGAATTCTACAGATATATCCAGAATGACCGATGAGCAGAAGTCCAAACCCATAAGACTCTCACATGACATATTCCCTCGAGTTTTTCCCTATTTACATCAGTGCAGCAGTAAATATGGTACACTTGTATTCTGCATTTTTTAAAGTACCTGGTGTTTCATTAATCATATTATTAGAATTTCTGCCTAGTACCATTAATTGTTTTGCTGGGGTGTTGTTAGAACTTAGAAAAGTCGCCGATTAAGGATAAGATGCAGGATTCTGAAGACCCTATTGATTAATTAAACTTGTTATATGTGATGTATAGGTCAGGATTTTATTTACTGGTTTGGGCCGAATGCCAGATTGATTGTTCCCCACCCCGAGCTTATTAAGGAGATATTGTCCACTAAATTTGGCAACTATCCAAAGCCTCCCAGTAATCCCCTTGGAAGACAAATGTTGGGAAAGGGACTTGTGGGTTTGAAAGGTGAGAAATGGGCTCAGCGCAGGAGAATCATCAATCCTGCTTTCCATATGGATCTCTTGAAGGTAAGGCACTGAATGTCTCTATTTATATCCTAAAATAGGACCAAAATGATCCAGTTTATAGAGAAATCTGTCAAGTTCTTAGAGATAAATAAACCTAGATCTACTTTGCATATCAATTTTCTGAAACTTTCATTAGGGTTGATTGTTGGGCAGACACCCAATCAAGAAGGATAAAGCCCTCTTTTCAAGTATGTAGGAGCTGTGCATTGGACCTTTAACATTTGCAGAGAGCCAGACTGATTCCCCTGATTAGGTTTAATCTCCAGGTTATGTAGATCCCCAAGCATCCCATGACAAAATATTGCCCTGCAAAATATAGCTCCATTGCAAAATTTTGCATTTGGGCGTCATAACAAGAATTGTTGAGTGTTTGAACCCTGATTCTCGTCCCAGCTGATTTTAAGAAGCTTCTAGTCTTCAATCTTGTTACTTAAGGCCGAATATCTTAAATAAAATAAAATTGTAATCCAGTTTGTTCGTCTCTGATGAAGAATTAAGCCAGTGATGCTTCCAGGATGCCCCCACTGCCCTGTTTTGGTATACCTTTAATGAAGGGTTAATGTCAGTTCAAGACCCTGGTCATATCTTAGCAGAGGGAAGATTCTGTCTGGTGTTTTTCAGCAGTCAAAAAGAGATACATGGGAGACCGAGTGACTACTTAAATTTTTTAACAATAGTGACCTTGTAGATATATGATTTCTACAATCAACATGGTTTCAGGAATCAACTGTGTGAGTTTTTTTATTAAAAACCCATACAGTTGATTCCTGAAGAGAAAAAAATAATTCAAAGTAGAAAAATTAATGTTATGCTTAAATATACTTACTACTGGATATGAGACTTTGTTCTCTTGAATTGAGTTGCCTTGGCTGGTGCTTTTGAATATTAATACTCTGTTCAGACACGACTGAAAAAAAAAAAACCTTCTCTGTTAGAATCTATTCATATTATTTTGCAAATACTTCTCTATTTTGATATTTATTTTCAGATTTTTATTAGAAGATATCTATAATCAGATAATCCGAAACTTATATACTTCAGTTATACTATTTCTGTAATTGCAGGGGATGATTCCAACTATTGTGAAAAGCGGTGCCAATATGTTGGATGGATGGAGTAAATTGATATTGTCAGGTGCATCGGAAATTGATGTGCAAAAGGAGTTCCACGACCTCACGGCAGATGTTATTTCCCGCACAGCATTTGGAAGCAGTTTTACAGAGGGAAAGGACATCTTTGAAATGCAGACCAAACAGATTATTCTTGCAGTTGACTCATTTCGCAGTGTTTATATTCCAGGTTTCAGGTGACAAACTTTAGTTTTCTGAGAGTACAATTGTCAACTTTAAATTGTGTGTGTCTTTTTTAAATGAGAGGTTTCCCAAAAGTTGTCTCACAGTTGAGAGTTCCACTGATTTTTCAACTATATCATACCATCTCAAATGCCTGTCTCTAAAGACTTATTTGCATTTAATAGTGTTCTTGGGTAATTTAAGACGGTTTATTCAGATCTATAACTTCCTTTGATTTCTTAAATTGATACATAATGTCTGAGAGTAACTCTTTTCATCAGGTTTCTTCCTACTGCTAAGAATAGGCAACGTTGGATTGTGGAGAAAGAAATAAGAAGATCCTTAAGACAAATTATAGATGCCAGGGAAAGGACTGATATAACAGAAAAATCAGGTGGATATGGTGCCGATCTGCTTGGTTTGATGATGTCTGAGAGCAAGGAGCAGGGGAGAGTCAATGTAAAAAGTAATGGAAGCCTGAGTACAGAGGACATCATTGATGAATGCAAGACTTTCTACTTTGCTGGTCATGAAAGCACATCAGTACTGTTGACATGGAGTATAATATTGTTGGGCATGCATCAAGATTGGCAAGAGAGAGGTCGCAGAGAAGTGATGGAAGTATGTGGAAAAAACAATTACCCGGATGCAGACAGCTTAAGTCGCCTCAAAACTGTAAGGGAAACCACAAAGCATTTTGAAATTAGTAAAATAATAAATTAGGGTAAGGGCCATTTGCTGGCTTTAATAAAATCAGGACTGAGATTCGGATTCAATTGCAGTATTTTGAATGTCTCATAAAATATTGTATGAATGTTTTGTAGGTGGGAATGATCATAAATGAGGTCTTAAGACTTTATCCACCTGCAGCGCGTATGTTGCGAATGGCACGTGAGCCAATGAAACTTGGAAGGCTCTCAATTCCAGCAGGCACTCAACTTGAGATTCCCATCCTGGCAATTCACCATGATCCTGCTTTGTGGGGAGACGATGCCAATGATTTCAACCCAGGGCGATTCAATGAAGGAATTGCAAAGGCTGCAAAGCATCCAATGGCATTCATGCCCTTTGGTGCAGGTCCAGCTATATGTGTGGGTCAGAATTTTGCGGCGTTGGAAGCAAAATCAGTTTTGGCTATGATTCTGCAAAAATTTTCTTTTGTGACTTCACCTTCTTATACTCATGCTCCTATGCTTTTACCTACGCTGAAACCTCAATATGGAGCTCAGGTTATCTTCCGCATGGAATAATATCTGAGAACAGTACTGCCTAGAAATTCCTCTGTATTGAAATTTTAACTAGCACTATATATTTTCTGTTGTATAAATCTGCAATCAAATATTGTAAATGTTGAATATGTTGAAGATTAAGATTTATATTTTGTAATAAAGCTATTATAAATCATTTTGATATTAGAGTTATGGAAAAAATAGAAGCAAGTAAATGTACAAAATTATCTCAAATTGTTGTGATAGCAGTTGTTGATTTACTATTCAAACTTGTTGCTTTAATGTCCAATTTTTTTGACAACATTGCACCAATAGTTGTGACTTTAGTACTCACAATTGTTAGAAGTACGGTTGCCATTGCACCAAAAGATCGATCTGTTAATGCCCGATACAACCACTAGACTTATAGAATCCACAGGTGGCGGTTAAGTCATGTCACAAACTCGAGCGTTGTGTTGCACAACACAAGGAGACCAAGGGCGCACACCTTGCAACAATAATTGAATGAAATGTACCCTTAATTGTAAAAAGCAACCAATCATGTGATGCCACATCAGCTGCACAATTATGGGGGTGCTTATGCACAACTATTGGTCTCACTTTTTTTGGGGCTGTTTTGGACACCTTGGCAAAAAGCATGCCGATACGACATTATATTTGATGATGTGGCCTTGAAACCTTAGTTATGTTGGAATGTGAAGTCCAAATTGGGTTCTCATCTAGCAATGGTTGAGTCATCTTGGATTCTCATCTAGATATGGTTGAGTTAGGAGACTTACTATATCTAGTAATTTTTACATGTGTTTTACATGTAGATGTGCGAGCCATACTTACTATATCTAGTAAGTTGTTTTTAGTTAGGACTCTGCAACTGGTTGTTTTATGTTGTTCGAAGTCATGTTTTTGTGTATTGTTTTAGAGATTGTTGTGACTCTATAAAATTCTTGAGAATCAATACGAAAGATTTTTTTCATGTGGTTTTTTACTGGTATATTTTAACCAGATTTTTTCATGTAAAATCTATGTTATGTGCTATTGTACTTCTTTGCAATTTTTTGCAATTGTTGATTTTCTTACAAGTTATAAGAAGAGGACTTGTCAAGTAAGTTGCTATAAAAAATTGGGAGTGATTTGAAATTTACACGTAGGATTTTGAGAAGTGTGAAGTTAGGGTGTTCAACTACAAGATCCTCTCCCCTAATGTTGTCAAATCTTGTGTCAAGGTGTAAAGACATAAAGAACCATAAATATTTTTTCTTAAATAATAAATAGGAATAATGTACATGAATGTTTGATTACAATGTTCATCTCATAAAGAGGAATAATACAATAATAAGAGCGTAAGATCATTTACATTAACAAATGTGTATACTATATAAATAAAATGCCTTTAGTCGCCATAGACTCGGAGCCATCTACAAACTATGAGACGAGAATGTGGTCCATGAACTTTTTCACCCAACCATGAAGCAAAATCTTCCCTGATGTTCTTCATGTAACCAAGAGCTCCCAAAATTGTGTGAGGTACATAGCACTTCAAAATTTATAAGTGGGATGAAATCCTAGTGCAAAATGGCGTCTAACGTTTCACATATGAAAATGGAAGTCCTAACATAATAATATGGTAGAGTAACAAAAAACAATCATCATCATCTATCAAACGATCAATAACAGCTTTGGCCAAAGCATTTTAAGCCAGCTATTGGCATGTGAATCCAAATTGAGATCTACCCTTCTCTATTTTATCCATATTGGACACTCACCCATTAAACATAGATAATTCCACTACATGAAAGATGAAGATAAACATGTTTCCTAGGAAGGTACGTGGTTGGAAATTTAAAACTTATCTCATAGGAAATTCAAGCAATGTGGATTCTCAAACGATTTCTTAAATTTGTATGTATTTCAATATTTTTTAATTCTAATATAGTCATGACTTCATTAATCATTCAGGAGAGAAGTTAAGGTATATTTTCAACATGACTAGACTATTATAGAGAGTGACACATAAGTAACAATTATCTCTTGTCAAGTTAACCATTAAGGAAAGACTAATTTGTATAAAATCAAGTATCAAAAGTGCCTCTTATCTTATACTTTTTAAAAGTCCAAAATAACGAATATAAGTACATTGGTAAAGAAGAAATCTAATACAAGACAATCTTTTAAAATACCAATTCATTCCCAATTTCACTTGATACAATTATTTGAAAGACCCTTAAAATGTAACCTAACAATACCCATTTTATTTTATTTACCTTTACTGCAAAGAATTTAACAAATTTACCTAAATGAACCAATATTCATTTGTAATCAACATTACTCTACATGGTCACCAATACCAATTTATCAACTTTTTATTTAAGTAGATCTAACTCTTACATAGTAAGCTTATTTATTATTATAGTTGAGAGAAAATAATTAATTTTAAAACGTGGTTGTATTCAACTGAGGCATTATCATTTAATTGAATTTTTAATCGGTGTTTGGGTGTACACCTGGGTATGGGTATACTAGCGCCATGGTTACTAAGTGCAACAACCAAAAAATGAAAAACATGGAAAAACACATATAAGGCATAGGTTTCAATCTTGAATCTTGTCGGTTATTCCAACTGATTTCCCAAGATTTCTTATGAACTAGCTAGATTCAATGCTTAGAATATTGGATCCATGACCAATAAACAAGACTTAATTAAAAGATTGATGTCTTTTGCGCTTTAGGCTCTACAAGATAAAGGTGGGTTCCCCTCACAGTATCTTATGATCTACAACAAATTGTATCTAAATATTGTATTATAGCAGATGGTTCTCAATGAAAATATACCAAGGAAATGTTTGATTTCACTTGAGTTGGCTCATTTCTTGGATAATCATGCATTTAATTATGTTAAGAACAAGTTTTCTAATCTAAAATACTCCTAAGAATATGAAAAGTAAAATAGTTTCATTATTTATCATTGTTTCTTAATCGAATTTAAAAAAATTCACCAGATTAGTGCCTATCATAGGGTATGGAGGCAAGTTGTAGACACAAAAGATATCTTAGGAACAATATAATTCAAATCAATGGACACAATGCATTAATTCCTTACATTAATGAATCCCTAATATGAATATTATAGAATTCTATTTTCGATCTACAACATGCATGCAAGTTTACTGTGATATATTTAAAATATAACTAGTTCTTTCCTTAAAAGAAAGCAATGAATAAATCACACATCATAGAGAGACTACAAAGATGAATCCCAAAACATCCTTGAGATTTGTATTCATATAAACTTCTACGTACATTTATAGAGATGATTTTACAAAATTTTATTTCTTTATCAAAACTTGACTTGATATTGACATTTTGATTTTATGATTGTGCTCTGCAAAATTCTTCTATGACACTATTATAGACACTATTCTATGCTACCTGCCCAAAATATAATGCAAAACCATTTTCAATGGTCTTGAAATCTCTTTTATAAAACAAGGGAGCAATAAGCATCATACCATATACACATATCAGTAATTCATTTGACAACCTTCTAAGACAAGAAAATGTGTCATAAGGCATCTTGGATGGCACATAAGACAAGAAATATTGTCCACCACTTAGAGATAATGTTGGAGTTGATGTGGAGAGAGCCTTGATGACTACATTGCATTCTCCAAAGTAATGTTGTCCAATATGAAATTGAAGTAACTACAAGAAAATGACAAATAACAACAAAATATTGCAATGAACAAGGCACTAAAATATGATGACCCATTCAAATGCACATCAAGTACATTTTAGTTTCATTTTATAGCCATAGGGTACCCATGATGAAGTGATATGGCAAGGTACCATCTAAGATAACTCAAAATGTAACTTAATATTGCATTTATCTCATTTTCTACTCAAATATACTAAAGTATAAACTAATTCATCTTGGCCACGTGATTTGCATACTCTTGGTTGGCATGTGTGACATTTATAGAATTCATTTGCATCATTCCATACTCAAGCATTGACAACTTATCTAACTGGAAACTCAAGTTGTCCACAACTTTCTCTTGATCACTATTTATGATATTAATAATTAGATTATGGACTTGTACAAACTATTCTTTCCATTCTACATGAGTTTTCTCTACTCCATCTTTCTTCCAAAAGGATGGCATAGGAAGCCCTTCAAGTTTTTCATAACATTTCAACTCCTTAACAATAATCACATGATATTTTTGGGGAAACTTCTGTCTCAACCTTGCATTTACATGAGGTTACTATTTATATTATGTTTTCGTTTGAGCACGAAATGGTGCAAAATTCTCCTTGAAGCTTCTCGTTGACTAGATAAGCATGCCGGTGAATTTTCATCACAAGATCATAGCTAGTTTTGAAGATATTAAAGTTTCCATTTTTGGAGGGTGCAAAAAAAGGTTTAAAATTAATTTTTAGGACTTAAGAGGCTCCAAAATGCCCTAAAAAGTGGGCATAAACAACGTAGGCGATAGAGCACTTCGCGAGCTTTCTAGTACTTCAAACAGTTTGCCAATCAGACATAGTTCACAAGTTATGGCCTCTAGAAGTTTGGACTCTTGAAATAGGAAATATAAATTGCATTGAACACATAAATGAGTTTTAAAAGGGAGGAACACATGTCGATGTGTGTTTTGACATGTCATAGGGCATATAGAATGGAGATAAGGTCGACTCTACTTTTTTGGGTGGTTTTAGCCCATGGTTTTGTAATACCATTTGATAGTTTCTTGTATTGTATCTCCTACATATGAGGCGTGTGAGATAGAGGTTGTGTGTAAGAGTCTTACACCCATTGAATTACCTCTAAATATTTGATTAGTGGTACTCCTATGAAGAGCTTTCTCTGCAAGTGTATTGTAATCTGTTATTGATTGCTAAATAATATATTGAGCTACTTTTGGAGAGGGTTTTTCTCCCGAATGGGTTTTCCCCACGTAAATCACTATGTTTTTGATTAAGGAAAAACATTTTTTTAAGGGACCAGAAACCCTTTACAAGATAGGTTTTAGAAGGACCTGCAACTCGAACCGAAAGATAAACTTGAAAGTCCACTCAAAGAAACAGAACACAAAAGAGACTTGGCACAGCCAATCAAAAGAATGGGAACAACAAATACCCCCACCAAAAACAAACAGGCTGCAAAAAACCAGCAGCCCTAACCCAACGAGGAAGGATCAAGAATTTGTCCTACCTTTGTGGGATCGAAGGGTCATATCAAAAGAGGACTGGAACAATTTAGATTTTTTACTTTTAACAGTAATCCATCCCTCCTCAACCCTAGCAGCAGCCTTTTGCCAAGAGGAGGGATCCGGAATAGAGGACCTCCCATCATCAGGAGGAACAGAGCCAGCATCCAAAGAGGCAGGGATAGCAGAAGATCCAGCAGCAATCTGGGACGCAGGAGGGTCATCCATTGAAGAGGAAGATCTAGCATGTTTCAAATCAGTCGGGATGCCACTGCAAGCATCCACACATTCCTGAGGAACAGAGGCAACAACCAAAGGCTCAAAACCATCGGCTTGAGGAACCTGTGGCACCACCTGGGAGAAGCTTTTCTTTTTAACAAAAATAGTGTTCAGAGGATGCACCCTTCCACCAAGTAGCAGATCTTTTTTTCTTTTTATCTGTTTCACACCGTGCAGCAACATGTCCAGTCTGGAAGCAATTTCGACATCTAAAGGGGATACCTTCAAAGTCAAGCGATTGGACCCAAGATCCCAAGGAAGATTCAATCTCTAACTCAGCTGGAAGGCCTTTAGAGACATCAATGTTAACCAAAATCCGAGCATAAGTAGAGTGATAAATTTGGAAAGAATCCTTATCAATCATTAGGAATTCTCCTAAAGCCTCCCCCACTTCCTCTAGCAGAGAGTCCGTCCATAGATGAAGGGGAAGGTTAGGGAGCCTAACCCAAATAGGAATCTCGTTAAATGAATCAGTAGATGGGTTAAAACTCGAGAACCAGGGTTTAACCATCAAAATAAATTTGTCTTCCTAGCTGAAAGGATTAATACCTAAGATTTTCGATCTATCCTCTGCATATTCAAATTTGGCAATGAAAAAACCCTTGGCTGAAGGAAAAATGTTAACTAAAACTTTTATAATCGGTTCTCAGCTTTGAGAAATCCAAGTGTGCAGCTGAGGAAGGCTTGGCCAAAAACCCCAAAACTTGCAAATTAGACCATGAGCTTCAAACATAGAGGAAGTGTGGATGATCTCCATATCAATTTCAGCAAACACCTTGAAAACCAAAGGTTTGCAAATAGTAACAGCCTCAGGCCCCAAGCCACGAGCATCCCGATCAGCAGTAGAGGGCGCTAGAAGCACCGTATCTCCATCCTTAGAGGAAACCCCCACAGAGCCCCCATTCACAGCACCAGGCAAAGCAGTCTCACTAGCTGCATCAGGGGGAACAGGGAGCTGGACGGCATCACTAGCCGACCTTAGGGACGACGGCTTCACAGCAACAGGCTGCCTTAGGGCAGCGGCGGCGATAGACATAGGTGGCCTTAGGGCAACATCGACAGATCCATACACATGTGGCCTTAGGGCAACGGCGACAAACAACATCGCAGTTGTGTTGTGGTATGCATGATATTTTATTTATTTCTGTTAAGTTTTTGTAACTGTTGTAACGATATGTAAATTTTTTTGCATTACCCTCCTCTCAAGGTTAGTGTAGGAAGTTGTTTCGCTACTTAACTTCCTTACAATATTTTTTATGTTGTTTCATTATATTTTTATATCACCAATCTTTTCTATATTTTTTAGAGAGTTTTCATCAAAGCAATCCTTGTGTTGCACTAGAATGATTAGAAACTCCATCTTGGAAGATAATTTTTTCTCCATGCATTTCAACTTTATCTCAATTATCCTTTGTTCTATAAATATATCCTTTGTTGTAGCATGTTTCTCCCATATCTTGAATCCACATGTGTCATTAATTTCTTAAATTTACTATTAATCAACCATAAAGCCATATTGAACTTTGATAGCTTCAACTCATTAGCAAGCTCTCTTTCTTTCTTTCTCAGCTCTAACACTTGCTTTTGCCATTTTTTTTCCCAGTTGTCTCTTTTTGCAACTCCTTTTATAACTCAATTTATGATAGGGAAAGTGATAGGGGTAGAGCACCTATGGAAGCATTTAGTCTTTCACTCAATTCTAGAATTTTCTATTTGTACCTTTCATTTTTAGCATACGTTCTTTTCACAGTTGCTTGGGTGAAAATTGCTACATGTGTAGTTAGTTCAATAGCTTCAATAAGACTTGCATCTTCTAGTGTGTGTATAACAATATGTCCTAAAATTTTATTTACATCTTCAATAGTGATTGATCTCTTATTTTATGGATATTGTGGCTAAATGGCAAGGACATTTGAATCAAGATCAAAACATAATCCAAAATACAACTTATTTGTTCCCTCTTGACTTAGTTTTATTTTTATGTTTTCATTTCTTCTCATATTATCAAAATCAATAGAAGATGATATATCCCAACCCAATAAAATCATATATCTTGCCTCTTAAATCAATTCTCTAGCCTTTTCTATTTTCATTGTTGGCAACAACAATGAAGGAAAACTGATAGAGGGGGCTGAATCGGTTTTCACTGGATTAACAAACTTAACCTCAAATACAAATCTGATAAAGTAAATAAATGACAAGTGTATCTATCCTCTTATTTTATTCTAATTGATCAATGCATTATTAAAACAAAACAAAAAATGTGTGTAAGAAAGAAAGCCATGTCACACTCTTACATTACACCACTTGTTGTCATTGTAAAATGTCTCTAGATGTCTCTAATTATACTCATGGAGATTTAATATATTTTACTTTAGAACTAATCTAAGAAAATGATACTGACTTTAATAAATTTATTTTTCTCCCTCTCTCTATTTATCACTTCCTATCTCTTTACCTTTCAATCTCCCCATCGCCCCCTCTCTCTCCATTTCTCCATATCTTTTTTAATCTACTCCTCTCTCTCTCCTCTTCTATCAACACTATTAAAAGCAACTTAGCCCATTGCATCCCTACAATACATTGAATCAAATCCAAGCTCTATGTTTTTATGTATATTTAAATAGTCTATACCTTATTACAATATATTAAACGAATTACTATTGCACAAAATATATACGAACAAAAATGTCTACATCAATTTAAAACAAATGGTATAGACTAATAAAATATTCATAAAACTAACTTATAAATTAGTACCGCCATGCCCATTGCGTTTAATGGCCTAATTTATCAGTAGAGACTTTTTTTAGTCTGAGGCACACATTGTGTTCGAAAACTAAATCCAAGATTGGCAAAATTCTAGTGCATTCGGTTATCTTTGATCAATCAATAAACAGGTCATTTTCTTAAAGCAAATTTAAATATAACAAGAACACAAGGGAACCTACACTTGGGCAACATACACACTTACAACAAATCTGAAGCTTTCACAACCAAATAATTACTAGTTATATTTTAGAGAGAAACCTACAAAGTTCTTACTGATAAATAAACATAGATCTACTTTGTATATTCATGAGGTTTGATTGTTGGACCAACACCCTATCAAGAAGTATAAAGCCCTATTTCCAAGCATGTAGGAGATGACCATTGGACCTTTACTACTTGTAGAACCGGGGTGATTCCCCACCTTAGGTGTAATCTTCAGGTTATGTAGATTCTTAAATAGGGTGATTACACTAATTAAAACCAAAATAGTTATTAATTAGAGAGAAATCTACCAAGTTCATACTGATAAATAAACATAGATCTACTTTGCATATCAGTTGTCTGAAAATTCCATTAGGGTTGATTGTTGGGTCAACACCTAATGAAGAAGGATAAAGCCCTCTTTTCAAGTATGAATTAGTTGTCCATTCAACATTGGATAGAGAGACAGAGTGATTCCCCTGATTATGTGCATCCCCAAGTTATGTACATCCCCAAGCATCCCATGACCAATTAATAAAATGTCTCCATTGTGAAATTTTGCACTTGGGCATCATAACAAGAATTTTTAAGTGTTTGAGGCTGATTCTTATCACAGTTGAAGTTAAAAATCATTTTGAAACAACATGCAATTAGTTTTAAGATAAATTATTGGTCTATTATGATAAACTATGTGAACTCTAGGAGCACCACCTTTGATAGAACAAAGTTAGTCACTTTTAAATGCATATTCATATCTAACAAATTTTTAGTGGATTTCATATCTCTATGAAAATTGTATGCTTCACCAAGAAGTAAAGCTAGGTTAGCTAATCCTTCCATGCTAAGCTTTTTTATGTTTCTCAATATTTGTAATACTTCCATGATTTTGTTTGAGTTATACTTTATGTTGGCATTGTGCTGTCATTGATGTCAACTGGTATAGAAGGACAACTGGTATGGGAGTATAGCTGATGTGCAGCAATTGATGTCAACCAGTCTTGTAGGTCACCAGTAAGGGAGAGAATGTCATTCAGTACAATGACCATTAGAGTCACAGTTGAGTTACCGGTACATAAGTTAGTGTCTGACTTGTGTGGAAGATATGGACAAGAGACCAGTATGATATAACAACTAGTAAATGATGACATCTACGAGGGGGCAAGATGTTGAGTTGTTGATTGTGATGAAGAGGCGAAATGTTACCTAAATCACATCAACACCGGAGGAGAAGGATATATAGGTCACCGGTATGTTGTGTGGATGCAAAACAACAAGACTCCCACCGGATAGAGATACAGTCTCCATGTGAAGAGATGACTGACAGTGAGTGTGCCAAACTAGATCACATGTGCCTGTTTGAATATATGTTGTACAAATAGGGAAGCCACATGAGTGCATGACATGATGCAGATGACAAGGACTCACTCCCACTGGTAAGTGGAGCTTATCTTCTATTATGCAAAGTGTGCATCTTAGTTCTGTGAGATAAGACAAAAGTAGAAGGTAGGTGATTGAAGGCTCACACCAGATCTACCGGTGAATCAAAGGGATGCCTCAAGTGCATGAAATCAAGGATATGCACTGGCCCGACATAGAAGGCATGATAAGCCACTGAGACAGAAAAGGAAGAGTAGAGAAGTGATGAGTTTGTCACCTTGACAAACTGATTGAGATGATGATCAGATTGATGAAGGTGAAAGGCATAACAACAGCTCCAAAGAGAGAGTGCAATCGGTATGCAGATGCCTTAGATGGAATCAATTGAAGGTTGATGACATGGTGTTATCGGGATGGCTACTGGTGAGCATGAGAACTAGTAAGGAAGCAAAGAGGCTAAGTGATGTGCTCCTACCTAATGAGAATGAGCATGCTATTGATAGGCATGTATGACGACCGGTTAAGGTGTTCTACTGACAGATCAACAAAGTGCAGACATGAAGGGTAACCGGTAAAGTGTGAGATACTGACAGGATTAGAGAACCAACATAAAACAAGGACCGGTTGTGTGTTGATTATTGGTGACTGAGTCTACCTGATACATAGATCTTTGCTGAAGTGGATATCAACAAGGATGCCATGTGGAGTTGAAGTGGAAAGCATGTAGAGGTCAGTGAAGTGTCCATTGACATGGTTGTTGGAGCAGTTAGTTGACATTAAATGAAACAACCACAAATCACGGGTCGATGAAAAATTGGTGCGGCTCGAGTAAGAATGAACGACAGAGAAAGATCAGGGAGTTGTTGGCACCTGGAAAGAAGCAAGGAAATAAGATTGCAGGTGGACCTCGAGAAGGAAACAACGGGGTCATAAATGTGTCAACAGATTTCAAGGTCGGGTTTGCTGATCTTGGCAAACATACTTTGGACAGATGAAAAATGCGTAATGGCTTATCCCTCCAAAGAAGTTGTGTGATCTAAGGCAGATCAGATCAGATTGGATGCAGATTTGGTCAGTAGAAGGAAACCTTAGCCTTCCTCTATTTGAATTGGTTTTTAGCAAGAAAGGTTCAGTTTAAATATGTTGACCTAAGACAGATAGTGTTGCTACTAAATGAGAGAGTTTTGTTGCATGTGAGAGGGAATCAGTCAAGTGCTCAATGAGTATCAGAAGAGAGACTGAGTGTGAGAGAGACTAGGGTTGAAGAGTTCAACTAGCAACAGTGAGGTAACTGGTGGCAACCAAACTGGTAGTGAAGAGTTGCAGAAGAGTGCAAAGTAGACAAGCAAAGATCTGGCATAAGACAGTACCGGTGGAGAGAATCAGAGCAATTGAGAGAAGAGGCAACCAACAGAGAAAACCAACAGAGAGAGAATTGGTAGAGAAGGAGAAGAGGTTGAACTGATAAGGTTACAACAAGAGATAAGGTGAAAACCAACAGAGAGAGAACCGGTAGAGAAGGAGAAGAGGTTGAACTGATAAGGTTACAACAAGAGATAAGGTTACAGTAGTGAGAGGGTGAGGTAGAGAAGCGACAATGAACTAGACAAGAGATCCAATAGAGAGATTTGCAGAAGTGTTACAAAATCCATTTGTAACAAGGTTATTAATTTGTAAATGATTATCTTTTGTACTCACTGAGTTGTAGCTCAGTGCAGGGATTGTAGCTCCTTGGGTTGGTGCCCTAAATTAGGGGTTGGTGCTCCTTGGGTTGGTACCCTAAAATTAGGGGTTGGTGCTCCTTGGGTTGGTGCCCTAAACATTGTAATCAGAGATTGATTGCGAGGTTGGATTGGAGAAGTAGTCTCCAGCAGCATTTCTCACTGAGGTTTTTCCCATCTTGGGTTTCCTCATATATGCTGGTGTTATGTGATGTCCCTTTACAAGTGTGAATGCATTTGTGATTAGTCTCCCCACTAACTAGTAAGCCTGCATTGAGTTAGATATGATAACCAGTATACACACATAGGATAGTTAAAGGGAAAAGATTGAGAACCACTGATTCACCCCCCTCTCAGTGGTGCATTTTGTTTAACACTTTATTGCTAGAGATGCTTGAAAATAAATAAAATAAGATGAATCTGGTATAAGTGGACTAATTTTGACAGTTTTTATCTAGCATTAATGATGCATCTATAAGTATATATTGAATGAATATCATCACTCAAATTTATTGTTTTTATATGACTAGCTATTAGAAAAGACTATGTGTTAATTCAAACATTTATTTTGTTGTAATATATTTAATTATTCAAGTTGTTTGGAGTCAAAATATGATTTCTAAATATTAATATAAGTTGAACATCTTTGAGAACTTAGAAAACACACATAATGATGAAAATGCTCATCAAGATCCTTACAAATACTTATATAAAGATATACTAATTATTATAACTTTAAAATATTTAGAATTATCTTCTTAATGAACATTTAGAATGTATATTCCTTCTTATTAATTTAATTCTAGAACATTGTAATAAAACTCTATATCTTATAACAATACACTAGACAATTCATTTTAAGAAGAAAACACTAAAACATTATAATAACAAGGGATGCAAAGCATGAAGTTCCTACATTAGTGTGGTCAGTTTAGAGTATATTAAAGTAGAGATGAAGATAGAATGGGAAAGGGAGAGGGAGAGAAATAGATAGAGAGATGGAGAGAAGTAGAGTGAAATATTAAAATAGAGAGATGGTGATAAGGTAATTGATAGATAGAAAGGAAGAGGTAGAGGTGGAGGTAAAGGTAGAGAGATAGGGAGAAAGAGAGAAAGAGATAAGTATATAAGGATAGGGAGAGATAGAGATAAGGGTAGATACATATAGAGGGAGACCAAGATAAGTTATTTTGTAAATCTAGGTTAAACTGATAAATAAAAATAATTATCTAGTAACTAAATTATGGATATTAAAATCATTATCTAGTTTTATTATAAGGAATAATTTATTTTGTATATATCTAGATTAAACTGATAAATATAAATAATCATTTTTATTATATATCATGACATCACAACATAGTACATGAAAAAATGTATTGGACTACTTCATAATGATAAATATAAAGGATTGAAGAAGTTTAAATTTTAATATGAATTTGGATTTTTAAGATTTAGATTTCAAATGAAGATAAATAAATCAAAATCAAAATCAAAATGTGAATTAAAATCAATACAAAAATATATCATTTTGTAATATATTATCACATTAAGATGTCCTCAAAGAATATACATATAGATTTATTAACTATAATAATATTGTTACTACTTACCTAACAAATGTTGATAAATTTAATAAAAAAATTATACTTGGAAAGTGTTAGTGTATTAATTCTCTCTCTCTCTCTCTCACACACTCACTCACACACACACACACACACATATATATGAGTTTTCTGACCTTAACAAAATATTTAATAATATCAAGAATAATGGCTCTACAAAAATTCGCAAAACCCACGACAAGTGGGAAACAGTTTCCCGCGATCAACAACTCACAGCCAGCAGCGCAGTCCGTCCTTCGCCCAAAAAATATCCATGGGTCAAAGAGGTTTTCCCCAAGGTAGGTTAATTCTTTCTCTTAGAATTCCCACAACAACAAGGTGGGTTCAACGAACATATTTGAATCCCTTTCATCTTTGCAATCCTGCACTACGAGAGTAAATTCGATTTCGATTACCCTAAATCAATTATGCATGAATGCGACTAGGGTTTCAAGTGGCCCCCCAATCAGCCATAATAAATCTAAATTGGATATCTCTGCATCTGCCACAATAGTTATTGATTGGTCTAGGAAACAAAGGAACCCTAGACCGGCACTGGAAATCTACAAGGGCCACTCGGCAAGAAAGGTCAATTGGGGGCCACCTCTAGGAACATCGTGATTTGATGCAAATTCTATTGCTACAGCCGCAAATAGGGTAAAACTTGAAAAAAAAAGGTCTCATGTGGTTTCTTTGCCAAAACCGCCATTGGCCCGTTCTTAGGTTTTTAACTTTGCAAGTAAACCTCAAATTCATAATACAAAGAAGCAAGCCAATCCTCATATCAACTCTGGTCAGAAAACAATTATCATAAGTAACCAGTATTCAAATGATATTTGGGAGGATTACAAAAGACGAGGTCTCTTTGGCTTATGGAGCAGTTTCAGCGCTTCCACCCAAGATATCATCTAGTGGTTGATCTCCACAACCAAAGGGTGGTAAGTATCACAACCCTAGAAGATAATTATATGTTTATTCATTGCAAAACATCAGCATTAAGGGATAAATTACTAAATTTTCAACCTAGTTTCTCTAAAGGTTGTTGTGTCTCCTTTAAATGGCAATCAAAATTTTCCCCTAAAATGTTTGAAGATCATTATGTCCCAAGGTGGGTAGAGCTACCTAACCTCCTAGTAGAGCTTATTCACGATCATTGCCTTGTCAGAATAAGTGACTTACTTGGGGGTTTTGAAAGATTAGAAGAAAATTTCAGAGATTCTGCAACCATTAGGATGTTGGTTAAAATGCACATCGAAACTATCAACATTGAGCCTATTAAAATTATAACTAATCACTCTTTGTACTGGGTCAAACTGTAACTATTTAAGGGCCGAGTGGTTTCAAAAGAAGTTATCCTTCCAGTTTTCACCCTTCCTAACCCTAAACCGAAAAAAAGAGGTTCAACTTTACCCCCTAAGGATAAGATTGTCTTAACTCTCAATCCTGAGGAAGGAGGATTCACCTTAAATACTTTTAAGAAGGCTACCACAAAGAAATCAGACCCGTGTAATACTACAAGGGATAGGAAGGAAAAGGAAACCTTAATTCAAGAATTAGAGGAAGTGGAAATATCCTGCGATGATGGAGGCATATTTGAGACACCCTCACTTATGGATATAGATACCCCTATCCCTCTCTTCGAAGAGCTTACCCTCATGGATTGGTGCACGCAGGGTTCTCCCAGGGAGAATTCAGAATTGGCATCTAATGGAGGGATTATCGACAAATGTACTCCAGGGGAAAACCTAAATATTAACTTTGGAATAAGAATAGATTTAGGAAAGGAAATAGTTAGCCCCTTGGGGAATCCTTCAGAAGTAAAACTTCCCCTTTTAGAGAAAACATTGGTGAAGGATATGTGTCCCCCTGTTAAGGATAATGGACCTGAGCAAGAACAACCGCCAACTCATGATAAGGATATTGGGGAAATTGGGGGGGCTGAGGAAAATAGACTACCCCTGAATATTGATTCAGTGGTGGCAGAAGTGGAATAGAGAGAACAAGTAGAAAGGGAAATCAACATTATTTCCAACTTTATCGGGGAAGAAGTAGTTAATTATCTAATGGAACAGTTTGTTGATGAGATTTGTGACTCTGAAGAACTGGAAAGGTAGAGGGAGCTATATGTGGAAAATTTACTGGATCGTGCCAGAGTGAATATGGAAACAAAAGAATTTTTCATTGACCTAGATAATTTGGAAATTGAGAACCCAAACATTCTAGGCATTCATAATACAGAGGAAAGAAAAGACTCTCCTGACTGTGCCAAGTCCATCAATAGGAGGGGTGGGAGATCCCTTACTGAATTAAGAGCCAAGGATGGGGAAGTTGTGGGCCAATCCAAAATTACATCACTATTTAATGTAGGGGAGGGGAAGTTCCTCCCCACAAAGCCATGAAACTTGTATCATGGAATGTTAGGGGCATGAATGCCCCTGACAAGCAGGGTATTATAAAATGTTGTATATCTGAATCAAAACCAGACATAATTCTGATCCAAGAAACTAAAATGAACCCAACCGAGATGGCCCTCTTTGAGAAGAAATTAGGTTTTAGAAAAGTGAAGTATTCCCCAACACTTGGGGCTTCAGGAGGCTTATCAATCATCTATGATCCTTGATATTCCTCTTTTACACCATCAGAGATAAATCAGAATTGGATAGGCGGAAAGGTAAGCCGCTATAAAAAGTTAAGATTTAACCTGATCAATGTATATGGCCCTATCTAGATTAGAGATAAAGCCCAAGTTTGGATGGAACTTGAGACTTTCTTAAGAAACAATCTGAATGAGATGTGTATTATTAGGGGAGATTTCAATGCCATCACTAAGGCATCAGACAAAAGAGGAGGTAGTAATAAGTTACCTACTGCGGCACTCGACTTCATTGATTGGATCAATAAGAATTCTCTGTTGGAAATCCAAACAACAGAGAACTCCTTTACATGGAACAATAGAAGAAAGGGCTTCAACAATATTGCAGAAAAGCTAGAAAGATTTTTTATTCATGGGGGGCTTATCAATTTCAATCACACTATGGAAGCAAAGTTCCTACCTTTATCTGGTTCAGACCATTATCCACTCCAACTTATCATTCTGGTAGAACAAGGGCCAAGAAAATGCCCGTTCAAATTTGAGAACATGTGGTATAAGAATGATAACATCATCAACCTGATTGAACAATGGTGGTGTGAATCAGTATTCTCAGGCTCAAAGATGTATATTGTTGCAAAAAAACTGAAGTTAATCAAAAGGAGGCTCTTGGAGTGGAATAGAGAGCATTTTGGTAACATCTTTGATAAGAAACTTTTAGTAGAAAAAGACCTCAAGGATGTTAACAAGGAAGTTCTGGATCGAGGGATGGATGAACCTCTCTTCTTAAAGGAAAAAATATTACTAAAAGAGTATGAAGTGATTTTGGAAAAAGAAGAAATCTTCTGGAGACAAAAATCCAGTGAAACATGGTTGAAAGATGGAGATCGCAACATAAAGTTCTTTCATAATAATACTAAGCAGAAAAGATGGGTAAACCGAATCTCTAACATTAAGAGCCACCGAGGAGTAAATCTGGAAGACCCGTCTGAGGTGGTAGAGGAAGCGGTAAGGTTTTTTGAAGAATCCTTAACAATACAGTTGGTTCCAACCTTAGAGGCCAACATAATACAACTAGAAATATTCCAAAACTCATTGATGTAGAACACAATAGATGTCTGCTCAAAAATTTTACAGAGGAGGAGGTTAAATATACCCTCATGAAAATGAACCCAGATAAGTCTCAAGGCCCATATGGCTTCCCAACTAGTTTCTTCAAAAGATGCTGGGGTTTTATGGGTCGTGAGATCATGGAGGCCTTAGAGGGTGTTAGAAACTCAGGTAACATTCTGAAGGAGATCAACAATACTTTCTTAGTTCTGATTCTGAAAAAAGAAAAATCGGATAGCTTTAATGAATATAGGCCCATAGCCTTGTGTAACACCTTTTATAAACTACTTACCAAAACTCTAGCAACTAGACTTTAGAAACTTCTCCCTATCATCATTAGCAAAGAACAAACAGGCTTTGTGCTTGATAGATTAATCTATGACGGGGTAATCATAGCTCAAGAAGCTATGCATTCGATCCAACATAATGGAGGACCATTCATGTTGGTCAAATTAGATATTAGTAAAGCATATGACAAAGTGGATTGGATATTTTTATGCAAATGTTTGGAATCATTTGGTTTTGCCAAAACTTGGATCAATCTTATATTTGAATGCATATCCACCCCCAAATTCTCTGTCCTGGTCAATGGCACACCTAAAGGTTTTTTTAGTAGCTCTTGGGGAATTAGGCACGGAGACCCCATGTCTCCTTCCCTTTTCATCATTATGGAAGAGGGTCTTGGTAGGTCTATCTCAAAAGCTAGGATAGAGGGTGGAATCTCAGGTATACCCATTACTAGATTTTTAACTCCCATTACCCACCAACAATTCATAGATGATACAATGCTTTTTGGACGAGGCGACATTAGGGAAGCAAGGGCCTTCAAAGGTATCCTCAAATCCTACATGGAAACCTCGGGTCAAGAGGTCAATTTGGATAAGTCAGAAGTGTTCATGTTCAACATAGAAACCACATCCAAGAAAGAGATATGCAGGGTCTTGGAAATCAAGCCTGGTTTCCTCCCTTGCAAATATTTAGGCATCCCTTTGGATAAGGGAAGAAAGACATATAAGTCTTGGGATCACATGGTGGAAAAAATCAAGAAGAGAATTAACACTTAGAAAGGGAAATGGTTGTCCTCTACAGGCAGGGCAACCTTGGTCAAATCAGTTCTGGTAGCAATTTCCATTTACTAGCTATCTTGTTACAATTTATCGGTTAAAAAATGGGACGAGCTAAATAGACACCTTAGAACTTTCTTTTGGCAAGGTGCCAATGAAGATAAGAAAATATCACTCCTATCTTGGGATAAGATTTGCAGACCAAAAGAAGATGGAGGAGCTGGCATTAAAAATATCCGCGACCAAAGTAGGGCCTCAGGGGCAAAATTAGTATGGATAATGTTCAGACATCCCCATTTAAAATGGGAAAGAATCTTGTACCATAAATACCTTAAAGATGACAATCCTGTCCAAATATTTAGAAAAAACAATTCGCCCAGGGGCTCTCATATCTGGAACTTTATGCTAGAATGCAGAAATATTATCACAAATAAACTCACATGGAACCTAGGGTCAGGGGTAGATGCCCTGTTTTGGTCAGACTCTTGGGGAGGGTATAAGGCGATCGAGAAAATCCATAATTTTGGGCCTACAAGGTCACTCCTAGAATCAAACAGAGGGGTATCGATTGGGAACTACATTTCCCGCTCAGAGGATGGAGCGGGGTGGAAATGGATAGTCAGAGAGAATGAGGATATCCCTGTAAGGGACAAAGATAAACTCATGGCAATCCTAAAAGATAGAAACATATCCTTTAGTCTAGGCAAGGATAGGCTCATGTGGGATGGCTCCAAGAATGGAGAATACAACTCCAAGGATGGGTATAATCACATCACTAAAGCTCAACTTAGACCCAAGACGAAGCTGCCTCTGAAACTCAGCTGGGACAGATACTGCCTACCCAAGGCTGGTCTCTTCACATGGCTTTCTCTCCAGAATTAGATCCTGACTGCTGAAAAATTTAGGAGGATGGGGTGTGAGGGACCTAGTAGATCCCCTTTATGTGAAAAGGATGAAGAGGATACAAATCACCTCCTCCTTAATTGCAATTATGCAAACAAATGATGGGTGTGGTTTACCCAGAAACTAGGTTGGTCCTCTGCCTTTCCTCAAACTATTTTAGGAATGCTCAAAGCTTGGCCCATCCTAAGAAGAGGTTGTCTATTTGAAGGCTTATGGATATCTCTTCCATCTACCATAATTTGGGAATTGTGGAAGGAAAGGAACATGTGTCTTTTCAAAGATGAAAAATTAGAGGTAAAACGGGTAATCAATAAAATTGAGGTTGCTATGATCGAAAGACTCAATAGTTTGATCAACTTCGGTCTGAAGAAGAATGCCACAGTAACTCATTGGGATGAGAAGATGAAGGGGAAATGGTAGGGACTATCTATCCCACCCTATATTAGGGTTGGTCCTGAAGTAAATCTAAGGAAAAGAGCTAAATGTACGTGGCAACCTCTAGGTGAGGGTTGGTTGAAGCTAAAATTTGATGTGGCCTCTAGAGGAAACCCAGGGATGGTAGGGATATGATGCTCTATCCATAACTAGGAAGGGAAGGAAATTGCCCTCAGGGCTTACCCAATAGGCAATAAGACTAATAACTGGGCTGAACTGGCTGCCCTGCTGGAAGGCCTTAATATTTGTAGAAAGAATGGGAGTGAAGAAATTGGAAATTGAAGGAGACTCAACAATTATTATCAATGCCCTTAGAAAAGGTAGCATGCCCAATTGGAGACTCAACTCACTATTGACATGGGCCATTAATTTATGCAAAGGTTTCGAGAGATTTATGGTCAATCACATCTATAGGGAAGGCAACAAAAGGGCTGATGAGTTAGCTAACTTAGGAGCTGATGGCATTCATCTTCCCTGAGGCTAAAATTTAATCAAGGAAACAATAGTGCAGAAGAGCTTTCTTACTTAGGAGCAAATGGCGTGGAGCTCAAATCCTAGGCAAAACCAATGCTCTGCCTACTAAGGCAGTGCCTCCATCTGTCTAGAGCAATCCATTTGTCATCCCTAATAGAAGGATAATTGGGGCTCTTCCCCCCATCCCCTCCCTCTTGCTCTCTTAGATGTAAGCAATAGCCTTCCCCTGTCCCTTTTAGGCACTTTTAACTCCCTTGGCCTCCCTTTAGTCAGCCCCTCTCTTGCTCTCATCCCTGGTCCTCCTCTCCTTAATCTGTTTTACCTTCCATGTTATTCTGGTCTATCGGCCTATGTTCCCCCGATGAGGTCTCCCTCCTAGCAACCACTTGAGCTTCCTCATCGGGTATCGGCTAAGCAGAAAATATCTTCTTCCGAATAGCCGATGTTATCCCGATGACCTCACCTAGTTTCTTTTCTAGTCACTTCGTTCGGTGTAGGCTATCCTGATGAAAACTCATTGTTCCCCCGATGAGGTCTCCCTCCTAGCAACTACCTTAGCTTCTTCATCGGGTATCGGCGTAGGTCTTCTTCTAAATAGACGATGTTATCTCAGTGACCTCACCTAGCTGCTTATCTAGTCCCCTCGTTCGGTGTAGGCTATCTCGAGGTATCTACATTTATACTTACCCTATTGGGTATCGGGTTAGCTTTTTCTTACTATGTCCAATATCCCAATGTTTCAAAACACAACCCCAAGTCATGTAAACAGATCGCCGAGGGAAGTAGTTTGTCTGAAAGAGTGATGTTGTAGGAACCAATGGATATTCTATCGACGAAGCTATTTTGAGGAAGTGAGCTTATTGATGAGGCACAAAAGATGTTGACCAAAGATAGCTCCCTCATCGATCAGACTTTTCGAGAAAAGGAAGGTGTCGTAGAGGGGCAAAAGGTTTTGGCCGACAAGCACAATCCCATCAAAAAATGACAAGTCGAAGGAGGAAATTTATTTTCTCTCGCCGACATAATATATTTTTTCAGTGACTTGACTGATAAGACGGGTGCAAAACATGACGATAAAAGGCTTCCCACCATAAGCAGGGTTTCAATGAGCCGATGGAAGTTTTCATCGACATAAACAAGTGAGGTTGAGCCTTTCAGTGAAAGGATAGAGAGTGATGTAGCTACAAAGCTCCTTATTGATGATGGTAGTTTCATCGAAACTCAGGGGACATTGATGAAACATGACATGTCGAGGGAACTTAAAATTAAACCACTGAAGTCCATCAGTCTATCGAAAATGAGGACGGCCATAAAATTGATGAGCACTGATGGACGATTTGTAGTGCTGCTAGGCGAATGATCACCTTGTGCCGCGAGGATCTACACAAATCTTAAAAATGTTACTTCATCATAATTTCAAATAAATGCTTTTTGTAACCGCTGTGCAATGGGTAAAGATAACTGATAAAAATCGCCATGATTGCTCGACAATTTTACAAAAGAGGATACACTCCCAAGGACAAGTGGATTAACTCACCATGATGCCCCCCTGAAAATCCATAATTTGTTTGTTCTGGTGATATCCGGTTTCCACCCCTTGATGGTACTATGCTATACAAATCCTTTCTTTGGTTCGATCTAGGATTAGTATAGCTGATTCAGAGTTCGATTTCAATGTGTTGCTTGATCCGGACTAACATATGCTGACGGGGTAATTCAAGATATTTGCAGACTTTTCGAGTGTATGGTGTTTTGTTTTGCAGGGCAAGGATACCATGAGGAGATAATATCTTTCAAGCCTCAACCTAGGATCTATATCTGAGAAAATATAAAGCTTCCAAAACTTCCATAAATTCCATAGAATTTGTATAATTTTCACGTTTTTATTTCAGTGGCAATAATGCCAAGCAATTTAAGGTAGAAATACCATCATAAGATTCTGTACTTTTCTAGGAAGTTAATCTTCCTTGGGCCAGACTGGAGGTTTTCTTGCCTCGGTTCTTTCCTACCAGTGCCCACACTGAACTGAGATGTAATATACTTTAAATCAATAAAATTTTCGACCCTTGGCCTATTACCTATCAAAAAAATAAAATAATAATAATATTTTATAGATGATTTAAAATATAAATATAATTAATAAGATTTAAAAGGACACTAACTAAATAAAATAAATAATAATAGAAAAAAATGATTCATAGTGATAATATATAAAGCTTGTAAAATGAAATGTTAGATGTAGATTTAGAAAATATAATAAAATATTAAAACAAATATAATATATCAAATCTAAGATTTAAATTAAATAATTTATAGCTATTCTGGGTCCGAAACTGTATTGATTGTTATACATTGTTGATTTTGAAAAGAATGGTCACGATTTTTTAAGAGTTGTAACAACATGTTGTACGATTTGAAGGTTATGGAGCCAGAATGTTTGCCTCCAATGCCATCTACACTGAAAATTTGCACTAAAAAAGTTTATAAAAAATAAAATTTTAATTATTTTTAAAAAAATTATTTGAAACTCTTATACGCGTAATCGGGAGTCGTGTCAAAGTAGAAGATCTTTTTTCATCGACCCATTTTATCGGTTTGCTACTTTTTACCTTTGACCAGGAATAAATGCGGGCATAGTGTCGGAAGAATTAGTGTAACATCTATCTAAAGATTTGCTTTTAACAATGGTTAAAAAGTAATAATAATTTGTATTTCTTATTGACATATTAAAGATTTTTATAGATTAGTTTTATTAAAAAGAATTAATATTTACTGCCATTTATTTCACAGGTAAACAATGCCGGAGAATCCCAGTATGAATGCCGCAAAAAAAAAACTCTAAAACAAGATTCATTAATAAATTTGGTCATGATTTGACATTTTATTATTGAAATAAAATATAATATTTAAAAAAAATAAAAAATTATTTTGTTCTTAGGTAATCAATAGAATGATAGATAAATAATATTTTTACAATTATTTAAAATAGAAAATTAAATATAATTATAAAAATTACATAAATATCTTATATTGACATAAATTAATAATTTATATCTTATCCCAATACACCAAATCAAATCAAAACTTTACTCTCATTTTATTTTTAAACAAGTGCCACATAGTGGCTAGTACTTGCCTTGTTTTTAGTATAATTTTAATAATAATTATGATTTAATTTATTAACTAGAAAAAATTAATAAATTAAATTAAATTAATAAGGAAAAAGAATAAGTAACTCTTGAAATGAAATGTCTTCGGAAAGCTATATTTTTAAAAAAAATTTAAAGAATAAGTGATATATTTTTATATTTAATTTTTTCTAAAATAGTAATATAATAATAATAATTTTATACTAATTTTAAAATATTATAATAATAATAAAAATATGTGATATATTAAAAATAATTTAATATTAATAGAAATATAATATAAGATGGTATAATAATATTGTAATTTTAATTATTATAGTATTTTTTATTATTATATTATCTTACATAATGTATTTTTGTTATTATTTTGAAATAATTTATAATTTAAATTTTTAAAACAGTATTATAATTCTATTTAATATTTTTTTAAGGAATGCTTCATAATGTATTTTTGTTATTATTTTGAAATAATTTATAATTTAAATTTTAAAAAAAGTATTATAATTCTATTTAATATTTTTTTAAGGAATGCTTCAATTTTAATTTTTGAGACAAAGGAAAGCATAATATATAAATTAAAATAAAAGATTATATATGATAAAATGTTTTAGATCCATGTGATAAAATTAAAAAATATTTTATTGCTATACAAACAACCTTTTTATTTATTAAATATTTATCTTATTTTAGTTTTGAATTTTTAAAATTATTATTAGCCAATCTTTAGAAGAGAAATATTTTTTTTTAATTATAAAGTTAACAAATATACATGTATACTTTAAAATGAATTTAAAAATTTAAAAATTTAAAAGAAAGAAAAATATTTGTTTATGATTGGTCAAAATAAATTTTTTTAATAACTATTTAAGCATAACAAAAAATGTTAGATGTAGATTTAAAAAATATAAAAATAATTTAAAATAAATATGACATCTCAAATCTAAGATTTAAATTAAATAATTTGATGGAAAAAATAATGCCATCTACACTAAAAGTTTGCATAAAAAGGTTTATAAAAAAAAATTAGAATTTATTTTTGACTCTTATACGCGTAGTCCGGTCAAAGTAGAAGATCTTTTTTCAGCTACCCATTTTGTTGGTTTACTACTTTTGACCTTTGACCAGCGATAAATGCGGGCATATTGTGGGAAGAGTTAAGAGTAACATCTATTTTAAAAATTGCTTTAAACCATGGTTAAAAAGGTAATAATAGTTTGTATTTCTTATTGACATATTACAGATTTTTATTGATTAGTTTTATTAAAAAGAGTTACCATTTACTGTCATTTATTTTACAGGTAAATAAAGTTATTTTGGTTCCAAAACAGATCTTTTGTAAATCGTGATAGTGACTGATAGCGGCGTGTTAGTGAATCACAGTGGTTTATTGCAAAATGGTGGTGTAAAATGAGTGTTAAATCACAGTCGTTTATTGCAAAATGGTGGTGTAAAATGAGTGTTAGTCAATCTCGTGCTGATTGGAACCTTTGAGTCTATATGACAGACTGTAAATCTGGTCATGATTTGACATTTCATTAATTGAATAAAATATGTAATATTTTAAAAAAAAAAAATTGATAGTTGCAAAAATATCCTGTCTTGACAAGAACTAATAATTTATATCTTATGTCAATACACAAAATCAAGTCAAAATTTTATTCTCATTTTATTTTTAAACAAGAGACGCAGTCAAGTTCCTGTCGAGATGTTTTAGATTAGTGTTGTAATTTTTTGTATGAAGTGTTTTGTTTAGCTTGATTATTGGGACAATGGAGGACATGAGGTCTCCTCATACTAGGCTTTGAGGTTGAGTCCTTTGAAACATATGCATTTTGTATCATTAGAGTTCGTGAGTAACCAAATAAATGCCATAGAAAGGAATTGTAAAATTTGTTGAATGAACAAATTTAAGACAACAACCTATCATTAATCTCCTCTATTTGTAAGTTATGAATTTTACAAAAATACTTGTTTGATTAGCAATTAAGCAAATCATGAGAAGTAATTATAGAAAGTTTTGTTTGTAATTGGTCTTATAAATACAAATTCTATTTTTTTATTGAACATGGTTTGACATAGAAGTAGTAATGGATAATCTTTTAATATGAAAATTCAATCGTGATATTACTGTAAGGAATAGTTTCTATTAAAGTTACATATGATCATCTTTCAATTAAATTTTTTTGTTGTGATATCACTCTTCAAAATAATTGCTATTAATATAAGACAAGTCATAATGATAAATTACTATATTATTAAATATAAAGTTATATTATATTAAATTAGTATTTAAATTAATTTGTAGTTTAGAATTATAAGTTGAAAAAATAGTTTGAAATTAATTTCATTTAAGAAAAAATCATAATATAAGATTAATCTAATAGAATTTTAGAACTCATCAATTCTATCTATAGAGTTTGAATTTTGTTGAAAAAAGAGAAAATATACCATCTTCTAATGTAAAAATAATTAATTGTACCCATCAAAAGACCAGGGACCTCCAACTCTGCTGGAGCTAGGTAAAATCCATTTCTTCATTAAAATTCTATTTTGATCGTCTTTGTCTTTCTTAATTAAAATTCTATTTTGGTCATCTCTATCTTTCTTAATTGCAATATTTTCAATAGATGTTGTATAATTGTATTGTATTTGCTCATATAAATTCCTACAACTCACTCATTTCTTGGGCATTATACTTCATAATTATCTGTACATAATTTGGTTGCTTTTAATTTTTTTTAAAACAATACAAATACATTGAAAAAAGTAATAATTTGATTTTTCATGAAAAATGATGAATTTATGATTTTTGGAAATTTTATTTGCTATTCTGTTGGTATTTCTGAAGTTATGGATCACTGCATTTCATTAGGCTTCCTATTTGTATGTATAATATCTATTTCAATAATGCTTTCCTCTTTTGGAATGTTATAAATAATTAATCTCTACTAATTAGGAATTTGTGCATGGTTTTACTATTAAAAATACTGTGAAGTTAAGTTCAAACTTAATACTGATCTGGAAATAAGTGACAGTTTAATGACCATTTCATTTGCCATTATGTATTTATATAGTTCCTAAGATAATTGCACCGTTTTGATTTAAATTAACCTTGCATAATATACAATCACAAAAGTAATTATGATTAAATCCACTCTATAACTATGTTATCACTAATAGCTAGTGTTGGAATGCGATGACATTCATCAAGGAAGAAGGGACTTAATATTTACGCTCCTTATTGCTAACATTTGATGTAGTGAAATATTGTACGTTTCAAGGGAATTATATAGAAATATGTCTCCAGAATTTACTGTATTCGTATCTATCAATGGGTACAACATTTTCGTAGCGCACGGACAAAAGGAATGTAGATTCCAATTCTTTAACAACTGGACAAAGTGGTCTTAAAGAAGTAAAAGTAACCCGGCATAATACGAAGTGGGGAAAGCATAAGTTGCCTAGTGTCTAAATATTTCCTCAACCACAACAACAGCTAGATCAATAGCTTTGATGTAGTGTACCATGTCTTTCAACTGCAGGTTGAAACTATAAACATCAAGAAAAAATGACTACATGGTAAATAGTAAAACTATAAGCATTAGGAAAAATTGACCACCTGATAAATAGTAATAAATGATTTCAAGTGATAAATGCAAAATTTTCAATATTTCCATTTTTTCTTGAGTTAGCATTTTACTCTCAGGTAAACTTTCATATTAAAATATGAACAGTTTTAATTTGTCAAAACCATGGCCATTTCCCCAAACCACTAAATCAATTTCAAGATTTAAATTTTTTACTTATACCCAAACAATAAGTTCATTTCTGTGTGTAAATTTATTATCATTTTGAATCTGAAATGTTTACTTTGATAGGAAATATTGGGAGATAGCCTATGGAAGAACTGGGGATGCTGTGAAAATATTCTACACATTTAACAATAATTTCTATAATTTTTAATTAAAAAAATAAAGAAAATCTCCATACAATTTTAACCAAAATAATGGAAAAAATTTCAGAACAGAATTAGCTAAAAATGTCAATTTTTTTCCAAAAGAATTAGACTATAGCAAAAGGAAAGACTTCCAAACAATTTAATAGTAATGACTTTGAAATATTAGAAGAATTGCAGAAACAAATTAAGGTATCTGAGAATTGAATCCCCAAAATCCCTAACATCCTTGGTGAATTCAGTACTCCGTCATAAATATAAAAAGACCATTTGTATCATTTTATCCTATACTAAGAGCAGAAGAGAAATCTACAATTGAAAAAATAAACAAAACTTTTTTCAAGTAAAAATCAGGGAACATTCCCTTCCAAATTTTAACCAAAAAAGCATAACAGAAACCCCCAGACACAAGCAAACCCGCTTACAGAGAAACCACCACCCGCTGCACCTTCGCTTGGCCATAACAAAAGCCAAAAGAGGAAGCAACAAACATAATCAACAATCAATAACATAAAAAAATGTCAATTCTGGTGTAGTAAAAAAACTATGAGAGCGTAAAAAAACTCTAGTTGCCTCTTAACATAACAAATGAATTGATCAAAAGCCATAAATTAAACTTGGGCAAACTGAAAATATTAAATACGATTCTTAAAAAGAAAAACCCTTGGCTAGTGAATTTGTAATAGCTACATATATTGCACAAAAGCTTCATGCTATGGTCGTTGATATTTTTCTAGTAAAAAGGCTACCAAATTGCAGCGCCACAAAGGGCTCAATAGAATTTCATATCATTCTCTACATTCAAAGACACATTCAATGGGATAAGATTTGTCCAGATTTCTCTAACAACTGGTTACATCTGATTGGGTCCTTTCTCCTTGTATTAAAGAAGAGGATAAGATTTTTGACTTTTGTAGATCTTTCTAGATTTACTTTTTCCCATTTTATTCAGACCGAACTATTAAGACTAGAGAAATAATATTTTTCTACAAATAAAAGGAAAAAATTTGAATTATGCTAATGACTATAGCAAATATAAGCCAATAGGAAAATAAATAAATAATTTTGATAATATTATTAAAATATGTAAAAATAATAAAACTATAGAAATGTTAATAGAATTTTTTAATTCAATGACATGATTGGACAACAAAAAGAATAAATTGCATCTAACGGATGCATAAGTCATATCATTCTCTGCATTCAAAGACACATTCAATGGGATAAGATTTGTCCACATTTCTCTAACAACTGGTTACATCTGATTGGATCCTTTCTCCTTGCATTAAAGAAGAGGATAAGATTTTTGACTTTTGTAGATCTTTCTAGATTTACTTTTTCCCATTTTGTTCAGACCGAACTATTAAGACTAGAGAAATAATATTTTTCTACAAATAAAAGGAAAATATTTGAATTATGCTAATGACTGTAGCAAATATAAGCCAATAGGAAAAGAAATAAATAATTTTGATAATATTATTAAAATTTGTAAAAATAATAAAACTATAGAAATGTTAATAGATTTTTTTAATTCAATGACATGATTGGACAACAAAAAGAATAAATTGCATCTAACGGATGCATAAGTCATATCATTCTCTGCATTCAAAGACACATTCAATGCATTCAAAGACACATTCAATGGGATAAGATTTGTCCACATTTCTCTAACAACTAGTTACATCTGATTGGATCCTTTCTCCTTGCATTAAAGAAGAGGATAAGATTTTTGACTTTTGTAGATCTTTCTAGATTTACTTTTTCCCATTTTATTCAGACCGAACTATTAAGACTAGAGAAATAATATTTTTCTACAAATAAAAGGAAATAATTTGAATTATGCTAATGGCTATAGCAAATATAAGACAATAGGAAAATAAATAAATAATTTTGATAATATTATTAAAATATGTAAAAATAATAAAACTATAGAAATGTTAATAGATTTTTTTAATTCAATGACATGATTGGACAACAAAAAGAATAAATTGCATCTAACAGATGCATAAGTCATATCATTCTCTGCATTCAAAGACACATTCAATGCATTCAAAGACACATTCAATGGGATAAGATTTGTCCACATTTCTTTAACAACACCATATTTTTTTCAAAGTGTGTGCATAGGCAGTACGACCGTACAGGAAATTATTTTTGCCTCAGAGGTCAACGATGCCCAAATATATCGAATTATATATCAAAATTCATGGAATTGACCTCTTGAAGCCAACCACGAGGTCCTTTTGGGCCCAAATTTCTTCAAAAAATAGGTTTCCCCTAGATCACAAAAAAAGTTAAATCTTCAAACCCTCACAGATCTGGCCCCGTGAATAAAAAATTGATAAACAAAAGGTCAATCTTAACTATTTCACATGTGCCGGATTCAATGGTGACGTTCAAATCAACCCAAATTGCACAGAAGATCTTCTATAGGTAGAATCTCCCAATCAAATGAATGGGAAAGCCTCAGGTCTGAAGCTCTAATACCATGAAGTTTTTGGCAGCTAATCCTACAAAATAGAGACAAGATCTCTAGCTAGAAAATAAAAGAATAAGTTGCATATTGAAATCTAAAGAATGGAAGGAATGCAATTAAATAATTTACATTATAAAATCTATATGAATTACAAATAATATATAGATCAGAGGAGCAAAAATTATGCATGAAATTTGTGAAGATGAGACTGAAGAGATGGAAAGAAAACTCCTTGGTTAGACTTACATGCATAATGCATATACATCGTCTTTTGTTTGTAAATTACAATGTAGGACAAAATGTTAAGTGCACTAACACCCCCCCACTTAAGTCTAACTAAGGAGAGATATGGGTCTCAACAACAAAGCATGATGAAGAACCCAATTACAAAGAAGAAAGGAGAAAACCCAATTGAGAGAAACTCCTAACCATTTATTCAAACTAAAGAAGAAAGTTGCAATTGTCGATGAAGAAGAATTGCAAATGAATCCACACTACAACAAGATTCTATCAGAGTCATAAAAACCACTGCATGAGTACCTCTCGGATACTTTGAAAATGAATTTGTACATATTTTGCATTGCTCAAATGGATGAACAGACAGGTACACGGTCTCTGAATACATAAACTGATCATTTAAAGATGGGAAGATATGAATCTGCAAAAATGCACTCCAAGCTGAAGAACTGCAAAGATGTCCTCTGATTGACCTGATGCCTTTGTTTATCTAATGATCAATAATGTCCAACTAGAAAGAAACTCTAGAATCATTCGAGGATGCGACTCTGGAATCTCATGTAGTCGGGAACTTGCTAGAAAGAATCTCTAGGAGAAAACAAATTTACAACATTGGAATCTCTTGTAGACAAGAATTTAGAACAAAAGAATACTTTTGGCAACCAATTAGAGGAAGAGAGAAACTTTAATCTTCTATTTTTATTCAAGAAACTTATTAAAAGAAACCTATACTAAATGCATTAAGCAAAACCCCCATACAAACTTTCTAGAAGTTCAATTTTTACAAAGCCCCAAATTTTCCAGATCTTTATCATGTGGTGCTTGCAAAGTACATAATTGTTTTAAAGAATCAATATAGGGAAAAAAACGAGCATGGAAAAATTAGGGGAAGAATATGCATGCATTTAGAAATAGAGATCTATGTCAGCTTCCATGGTGATGCCAATCTTTAGAAAACTGCCTACAAATAATCGCTAATGCTTCTTCTTCTGATACCATGATAAATTTATGAAATACAACCTCACAGAGCCCAGTGAACACCTGTATGCAAATAAACTATCACAACAATGAAAGATTCATACAAAACACAAAGGTTGCTTATAAACCTTAGAGCAAGAATAATGCAACAATAATAATGAGATTGTAAGGGAATAGATTTTACAATGAGATCAATCCTTAATAAAGGAGATCAAAAAACCCTAATGCAACCCTAAAGGATGCATGCATAAAAGAAATGAATTATTAAAATAATAATTCATATAAAAATCTTCCTAAATTCAACTTAAGTGAAATAGAGAAAATGTGACTTAATTATTAAATCAATATGATTTAATTAAATAAGTAAACTAATACAACCTCACAGAACTCGGTGAACACCGGTATGCAAATAACCTGTCGCAACAATGGAAGATTCATACAAAATACAAAAGTTGCTTTGAAACCCTAGAGAAAGCATATGCAATAATAATAATCATATTCTTAAGGATTAAACAAAGGGATCAATCCTTATAAAAGGAGAGAAAAACCTAGAAACATAAACCCTAAAAGCAATTAATAATTAATAATGAATTAATTATTAATGTACCTAAGTTTAGCTTCCTAAATTTAGCTTAAGTGAAAATAAAGTAAAAGGTGACTTAATTAATAAATCAATATGATTTAATTAATTAAGTAAACTAATACCTTTTACTCTAACAAATTTATGATGCAAGATACAAACACACTAAAGCGGGTGCTAACCTAAGTGGTGGAATTGTACCACCCAATTAAGGTTGTACAATTTACGACACTACATTTCTATTTTTGAATAGAAGGGAAAGTGGGAGGAAAATAAGATTTACTTAAGTAATAGTGACAAAGAGATTTATTTGTAGAATAGCCATTTAGACATAAATTTAGGGGAAATTTTTTATAGGAAGGAAGAACGAACTTTTAATATAATGGCTCATGAGTCTTAGGATATTATGCTAACAACAATTACACAGTGGAATGGTAATAATTTCTATTTTGAACAATAGGGAAAACAGGAGGAAAAATGGTTTTAAGTAATCCAATTAATGTTTACCAGTAGACATAGTTCTCAATCATATATTAAATTTAATGTGACAATTTTCTCCAATATATGGTTTCAACAATATTTAAGATGTTATGCTAAAATTAAATATGGAATGTTAGTATTGTATTCACTACCTCAAAAACACTTTTAACACAAACTAGAATCCAAACTCGTGGACTATAATTTTTTTAATAAACATGCATAGAATGAAATGACTCAAACCTATTTGATAAACTTTCTACTATAGAAATGAAAAATTTATTTAACACACATCTATTAATTGATATAAATCAAAAAAATTAAATTAATCAAAAGTAAAATATATTAATATCAGATGGATTTATGAGCAATCATGTTATCTTCATTAATAAACTTATTTAATACTACAATGGTGAAAATTAAATACCTAGATGTTAATCAATATATTCATTAATAAAATATATATTCATGAGCATAGTTAACTTTCTTTACAATCTTCCTACACTTACAATGCTTATATAAATGTAACTATCAAATGTGTCTTAGTGTGCAATAGGTACACAAAAGAGGTTAGGAAGGTCAATTAGAAAAAAAATTGGACTATTTTTTGCATAGATTTGTGTAGTATATGAGGTTAATTGGTAGGCCATTTTGAAAATCATGTTGTTTATGAAAAAAATGTTCTCAATGGAGAACAGATAGCTTCAAATAAATTCTACGTCCACTTACATGGATCCAACATAATTGAAGAAAATCCTAGAACATGGCTCTGATACCAAATGAAGTGATTTTGAGGCATCTCAGAAAAGACATATGGGATTAGTATGTGCATCCACCATCCAACACAAATGCACACTACTATGTCATAAATTGTAATCAGGCACAGTTTATTCCCATATTAACCCTTAGAGAAAAGTGATTGTTGTAACATCCACCCCATAATCACTAATAAACTATGGTAATGAGTAAGACATAAGTAATCCAAATTCAAAAGAATTATTTACTAGCTAATTTATATTTATTTTGAATAATATTCATAAAATTATTCTCTAAATATTACAATTTGTACAATTCAATTTGCCACACTTAGCTTAAGAAACAAGTATTTTTATGTTACAAGTACTCACACACATCATCATGAATTACACCCAAATTTGCAAGAGAATAGTAAGTAATCAATAATAATCTTCTAGTCTATCAATCAATTGCTCGTATGATGGGAAAATGTACTAACACTTGCATTGCAAACCCTCCTTTTCTCCCTTCCTACAAGTGCATTTACCATATTTGGCATAATTTTAAATACAAAATTTTATGTTATAGGTACTACAATACACTTCATGATGGCACACTCAGAATTTGCATGAGCTGAATAAAAATCTATAAGCTATATACTATATCAATTAGCGGGTCACAAGATAGGTAATTACATTAACACTTGCATCAATGAATATCTTCCATTTTCATCCTTCATAACCTAGGGGACACACACACACACACACACACACACACACACAGAGAGAGAGAGAGAGAGAGAGAGAGAGAGCATCATCAAGGTGATATCCACTACTATGAAGCAATAAGTTTCCTCATGCTACTCCACTAGAGAGCTTGACCCATCACAAATGGTCTAGATAGGTGTGGTCACATGCATGATGGAATTTAATCCATTATGTGAATCACTATTAATCTAGCATACCTATATGCTCATGTAATGTATATATAATGCACACGCCTACTGATAGACATATTGTGGGATCAAGGAACACACATATACATATAAATCAATGTGACTAATGTAGTGTAAGTACAAAATGTGTCAATCATCTCACTATGTCATCTTGAAATTATTAAGGATGGATAATGCATTATATACTATATTTAAGCACATACTCGTAGTAGCTCAAATATTCTATACCAAAGCAAAAATATTTACTAAGTAGTTAACCAGGAAAATAGTTCCAATTCTAAATATAATTCTCTAGGGTAAGTGCACAAATATGGTGGTCAAAAGGGGGGTATAAGTGGACACCTTTTTTCTGAAATCAGGTGAACCTGAACTTGGAGGCAAAATTTGAAAGTCATCCACTCAAGAAATGAAGATAATCAAAGAACAAATATTGTAGTACTCTGTATCTAGTTTCCAAAATACTAAACGTTTTCAAAATTGGATAAGATTAAGGGGATCAAATCATTCACGCATGAAAAATAGACCCTAATTTTTTTTGAAAAACATAACATAGTGTCTGACATGCGCATCAAAAAAGTCATAGTTCGATTTAGTATTTTGACAAATCCTTTGGTAGAAAGATAGTTAAGAGTGAGAACTAGAAGATGTTTTTTTTTTTGTTGACTATTTTTTTTATGATTTTTCCAATCGAGCACATCTTGACAATTAGGTACCTATTCGTGCGCGAAGCATAACTTGCACTAAAAAAATTGAAAATACAGTTATTTTTTCAAATTGTAAAGAATCAAGTGCACTAAAATAATATATAAAGTTTTTTAATTTTTATAAGTAGATAAAAAGTTATTAAAAAATGGTACACGTATGTCTGTGAGAACTATGGAGACACTAGTAAAAGAAATTCAATAATAATATGTTATTGTTGTTCAAATTTTTAAAAAAATATATGGTTAGAAAGCTCAGAAGATGGTTGAAAATATGGTGGTAATTTTAGAAATACCCACTTGATGAAGTGTAAACTTGATGATGACAAAGTTGAGAAACCAAGTTGATAAAATAAAACACATCCAAAAGGAGGGAAATCAAACTTCCAACCCGTAGCTTTGTCATCCAGGCCTATTTCCAAGCCTAAACAGTCAAAAGCGCGTACGGGGTACCTATGGTATAAGAAGCGCATATGCGCTATCTTTACTAGAAACAATGTGTACGCACTATTTTTACTATAAGCAGTGCAGATGTGCTACTTTTGTTTAAAATTTGGGAGTGTGTATAATATGATATTGTGTATATAATATGTGTATAATCATATAATATATAATTTATATATAATATATAATATATATATACTATATATATGTATATAATAATATATAATATATTAAGTATATATATACACATGTGTGTGTATGCATGTGTATTGTCTCCCTCTCTCCCCCTCTAAAGCGTGTACAGGGTGCCTCTCTCTCTCTCTCTCTCTCTCTCTCTCTCTCTCTCTCTCTCTCTCTCTCTCTCTCTCTCTCTCTCTCTCTCTCTCTCTCTCTCTCCCCTTCTCCCTTCCTCCATACCCCATCCCTATCTCTCTTCTTCTCTCCCTCCCCACTCTTTCTCTCTCCCTCTCCCCCCTCTCTCTCTTTCTCTCCCTCTTCCCCTCTCCCTGTCTCCCCCTCTCCCTCTCTATCTCTCCCTTTTCCTTCACATTTTCTTTACTTCAAATAGAACATATGGAGTAGTGAGCCTATTCGTTCGTTGCCCTGCCATAACATTTTTAAGGCGTTGGAGTGCGTATAGGGTGAGAAAAAAATACCATTGGGCTTGCCAACATTTTAGTGACTAACAACGTGTATGCGGTACTTAGATATAGGTTTATTTTTCCAAGAGCCTCATTGACCTCAAAAAGAATTTTTTGAGGTCGTTGAATGCCCCACTGCAACTATGTCTGCACTTCTATCACTGTTTTATACATAGAAGTAAGTGATTTTTTTTTTTGCATATGACTTCAAATGATTGAATTGTTGTTCTTATTAGTTTTGTCAATATTATTGTGATTGTTTAATAGTTTTGATTCAAAAAAATAATGATAAGATGCATACTTATGGTTATTTCTTTTTTTATGAACTTTTCTCTACATATATATGTAATATGATTCTATTTATGACAACCGATATCAACCACAGAAAAGAACAAGCGAGGAACGATGGAACAACGAGAGGCTAAAAAGGAAAGACAAAGGCAGCCTATGAAGAAGATACATGACATAAGAACAATGGGAGAAGAAGGTATGTCATCCTCAACATCTCAATTTGATTTAGCAAATGAACATAATGCACCTAATGCAATTGAAGAAGAGACATTTGATTTACTGTATGAACCTAATGCAATTGAAGAAGAGACCAAATTGAATAATCAATTAAATGATGAACATGCACTTTCTCTATTTGATGAGTTGAATGTACACAATGCACCGATGTTAACACCTTCTAGAATCATTTGTAGGAAACCAAAGTATCTAATTGACATTGATGAGAATATATTGAAGCTAATGCCCGATAAAATGAATGAATGAACTTGTCAGAGAATGGTTAAAAGAATATGGCAAAACTATTTTGAAAACTTAAATCAAACCACAAGATGTCAATTAATTGTTCAAATGATTAAAAATTTAAATTTTAGAGAGAATGAAAATTCGAGGCCTGAGATCATCTGAAAGTAACAACGAAAGAACTATTGTGAGAAATCTATTTGATGCATATCAAGCTATTGGTTCAAAATCATGTACTAAAGATTCTAATGTTGCTCGACGTGTCATTACATCAACCATAATGAGGAAGAAAGTAAAAATAGATCATTTGATAAGCAAAACAAGTAGGTCATTAAATGTTAGTAGAACAACATTAAGTAAAGAATTACAAAGGAAAGAAAAAATAGAGGAACCTAACAATAATTCTCTTTGGGAATTCTCGAGTAGACTACCACACAAAGCCAAGGTTGTTGTTTATGCACTAAGAACATTAATTAAAAATTTTTGGCATGAAAACACAAGAGTTTTGCCCAACCAAAGAGATGTTGTTAGAAGGAGAATCGGGTCTACAAATCATGAGCCACATGCCAAACACTATTTGGATATGACTCAAACAAAATTTTATGAAAGATTCCTTGAAAAGTTTCCTCAAATAATAATTTCTCAAAGATTTTTTGAAATAGAAAAACCTTTTTATATTAAGATTAATCATGTACACACCACGTGTTTTTGTAGGATGCATATTGAATTTTCCATGCACTATGATATTTTTCGTCATATTTGTTCTACTTTGCACACTAATGATGTTTTGTAGGAATGCAATATACAAGCACCTCGTAAGTCAGTAAGAGAATTTATTTTAAGTGTGCTATGTAATAGACATGATGGTTGCATTTATTATAAGATGCCTTTTTTGGAAGGTTCTTGTGCTATATGTGGTGGTTTGCAACATTTACCAAGATGTGTACATTTGGAGAGCACACATGAAATTGGTAGGAAACTAGTTTCTTTTGGAAAATACAAGACAGTCATATATGGACTTAAAGATGGAAAAGATTTGAAGAGATGTGAGCTAGTGAAAAATGATCTTTGTGTAGCTAAATTTATGAAAATGTTTCAAGAGAAACTAGTTTATGAGTACATAATGCATACACATAGAGCTCGATGGTTAGATGAGAAATCCAAGTTATGTAAGGACACATTTCCTCTTGGAACCATTGTCTCTATCGTCGATTTTGCTGAAAATTATGCACTACAACCTCAAAATGAAGTGCAATCTATGTATTATCATTCTACACAAGTTTCTATTTTTGTACACATAACATTCATGCATGTAGATGGTAGCATAGAGGAGGATAGAAAGGTTGTAAGAGAGTATCACTTCTACATAAGTGATGATCGTACTCATTCATCAAATTTTGTACAAGGATGCTTTAAATTTTCTATGATAATTTAAAGGAAAGAAACATGCAATACAACCGACACTTAATATGGTCAAATAATTGCACCGCATAATTCAAGAATGCAAGGATGTTTTATTGGTTGAAAAGGATGTATATGACAAGCGGTGTACAACATTTGTGGAATTTCACTGAGGCTAGACATGGTAAGGGAGAGGACGATGGTGCAGGAGCATGTGTAAAAAGAGCCCTAGCTAGAGTAGAATTGAAGTATGAAGGTGGTGCTAAAATGATAGATGCAGAAACAATTGTGCGATGGTGTCTCTATGATGGGTCTAGGTAATCCAGGAACATCAATGGTTCATAGATATTTTTGGTTGATCACCGAATCTAACATTCAAAACTATCGAGATTATTGTACAGTTGCAGGATTGAGTGACATGCACTCATTTATGAGTTCAAATGCAAGTTCACTAGTAATTTATACGAGACAGATGGTATTTTTTTGCTCCTCATGCATGTATTGTTTGTGGGAAGAATGTGAATCACAAGAGTGGGTTCACAAATGGTCTTGTGGACTGTTGGTTCCCATTGATACATATCAAATTCCCAAAGCACTACAATTGAGCCAGATGGAGACATCAGTAGATTTTGACCATGTATCCAACCTAGTGGATTCAAGTGATTTTTTGAGTTAATTTTTTTTCAAGTGTTCCTTTTGGTTCATTTTGTTGTACATCACACTTTATTTTTGGTATTAATTATCACTTTATAAAATGTAGGTCATGTGTATGCAGTTGTTGCAAAAGAGAACAATGAAAAAGGAACAAATTACTATTTGTGTCGTTGTGTTGAGCCTAAAAGAAAATTGACAACCACAGTGATTTACAGAGAGGGTATTGAGTACCCAATAGGGTCTATTGTCGTGACAGGAACATGGCTTAGGAGATACCCTATCAAGAGTTATGATGTTTGGTTGTTTGAGGACTTTGAAAAACATAGACATATTCTTCATTTCTCTAACCTTGTTGTTGCAAAAAATATTCATTTGATGAAGTATCATGGTAGACCTCATAAAAATATTTTATGGAAAGTTTGTGAATCTGACCACGAGGAAATGCTTGACACAATCCGGGTTAGAGCTGATCCTGAAGGCTCACTTGATTGATTCTACAGTTCAAAGTAGAATGATTTTGAGAATTTTGTATATATCATCGACGAATTGTTCTATATTCATTTTTTGTATATATAAATTCCCATGAGCTGATTTGTACATGTTTAGGGGCATAATTTTGTATATTTAAATGGCAATGACTTAATTTGTACATATTTAGATGCCAAATTTTGTATATTAAAATGGCGATGAGTTGAATCGCACATATTGTAATGCCAAATTTTGTATAAAATCCCATGAGATTATTTGTAAGACATTTTTTGTATATTCAAATAGCCAAGAGATGATTTGACCATATTTAGAGGCAAATTTTTTAATAATATGTGACAATGTTTTGCGACTATTTTTTGTGTCTATGTTTTGTGATTATGTTTTGAATTTATGTGATGTGATAAGGTCAATCATGACCATTATTGATAAGGTCAATCATGAGAATTATTGATTCTTGTAGAATCATGGATAATTATTTGAGTCATTATCGGGTCATAGGAGACATAGATTGAGTCTAGATACAATTTGAGCAAAAATTGTCATTATTGTCAAAAAAGTTGTCAAGCAACTTGTACATCGCGTCGTTAGAGTATGACTCTCGATGTTTTGACACTTTGGGATTCATGAGAGGAGCATGCCTAGCATACACCTTCCCACCCAGATGCACTCGTGATGTTGGTTTGTGCACAAGATGAACCGAATCAATTCTAGCCTATCTTGCAACTTTGCATTGCATGCACCTGACAATTTTTTAAGCAGGCAAAAAAATGCTACCAATTGAAAATGTCTTTGATTCTTCAAAAATTGAGATATCCCATTGTAAAGGAGCCTCACATGACCCCACATGTTCAAATGGATTGATCATATGTGTCCTGGATTGGAAGAAACAGTCTGTCAAAGCTTGACAATTTTTTGGACTCAGGGCACTTGAGAGATCGCGCTGACAAGGTATGACTCTCGACGTTCTGATGCTTTGGGATTCATGAGAGGATCATGCCTAGCTTAAACCTGCCCACCCAGACACGCTCGTGACGTCAGTTTGTGCACAAGATGAACCAAATCAATTCTAGCCTATCTTGCAACTTTGCATTGCATGTAACTGACAGTTTTTACAGCAGGCGAAAAAATGCTACCGATTAAAAATGGCTCTGATTCATCAAAAACCAATATATTCCATTGTATAAGATCCTCATGAGACCCCATAGGTTCAAACGGATTGGTCATATATGTCTTGGATTGGAAGAAACAGTCCGTCAAAGTTTGACAATTTTTTGGACTCGAGACACTTGAGAGACCGCATCGATAGGGTATGACACTTGACATTCTGATTCTTTGAGATGCACGAGAGGAGAATGCCTAGTGTAAACCTTCCCACCCAAATGTGCTCATGATGTCATTTTGTGCAAAAGACAAATCAAATCAATTCTAGCCTATCTTGCAACTTTGCATATCTTGCAACTAACGGTTTTTGTAGTAGGTAAAAAATGCTACCAATTGAAAATGGTTCCGAGTCATCAAAAACCGAGATAGGCCATTGTAGAGGAGCCTCACATGACACCAAAAATTTAAACTGATCAATCATATGTGTCCTGGATTGGAAGAAACAATCTGTCAAAGTTTGACAATTTTTTGGACTCAGGGCACTTGAGAGATTGCACCGGTAGAGTATGACTCTAGATGTTCTGACACTTTGGGATGCACGAGAGGAGAACATCTAGCATAAAAATACCCACCCAAACATGATCATGATGTCATTTTGTGCATACGACGAACCGAATCACTTCTAGCCTATCTTGCAACTTTGTATTGCATGCAACTAACGATTTTTGCAACAGGCAAAAAAATGTTACCAATTGAAAATGGCTCTAAGTCATCAAAAAATGAGATAGACCAATGTAGAGGAGCCTCACGCGACACAATAGGTTCAAAAGGATCGATCATATGTGTCCTGGATTGGAATAAATGGTCCATCAAATTTTGACAATTTTTTGGACTCAGGGCACTTGAGAGATCGCAACATTAGGGTATGACTCTCGACGTTGCGACACTTTGGGATGCATGAGAGGAGAATTCCTAGTGTAAACCTACCCACCCGGATGCACTCGTGACGTCATTTTTTTGTACATGATGAACCGAATCAATTCTAGCCTATCTTGCAACTTTGCATTGCATGCAACTGATGGTTTTGGCAGAAGGCAAAAAAATGCTACCAATTGAATATGGCTCTGCGTCGTAAAAAACCGAGATAGGCCATTGTAGAGGAGTCTCTCGTGACTCCATGTGTTCAAACAGATCAATCATATGTTTCTTGGATTGGAAGAAATAATCCGTCAAAGTTTGACAATTTTTTGGACTTAGGGCACTTGAGAGATCGCACCGGTAGGGTATGACTCTCGACATTTCGATGCTTTGGGATGCACGAGAGGAGAATGGCTAGTGTAAACCTTCCCACATGGACATGTTCGTGATGTCATTTTCTGTACACGAGAAACCAAATCAATTCTAGCCTATCTTGTAACTTTGCATTGCATGCAACTGACGGCTTTTGCAGCATGCAAAAAAATGCTACCAATTGAAAATGGCTATGATTCATAAAAAACAAAGATAGGCCATTGTAGAGGAGCCTCACACAACCCCATAGGTTCAAATGGATCGATTATATGTGTCATATATTGGAAGAAATAGTCTGTCAAAGTTTGACAATGTTTTGGGCTCAGGGCACCTTAGAGATCATGTCGGTAGGGTATGACTCTTGACGTTCCGACGCTTTGGGATGCATGAGAGGAGCATGACTAGCATAAACCTGTCCACCTAGATGCGCTTGTGACATTGGTTTGTGTACATGATGAACTAAATCAATTCTATCCTATCTTGCAACTTTGCATTGCATGCAATTGACGGTTTTTGCAACAGGCAAAAAAATGCCACCAATTGAAAATGGCTCTAACTCATCAAAAACCAAGATAGGACATTGTAGAGGAGCCTCACGCAACCCCATAGGTTGAAACAGACCAATCATATGTGTCCTGGATTGCAAGAAATAGTCAGTCAAAGTTTGACAATTTTTTAGATTCAGGGCACTTGAAAGATCTCACCGGTAGGGTATGAATCTTGACGTTCCGATGCTTTGGGATGCACAAGAGGAGCATACCAAGAGTAAAACTGCCCACCCGGACGCACTTGTGATGTCTCTTTATGTACATGACAAAACAAATCAATTCTAACATATCTTTCAACTTTGACAACAACTGAGCAACTTTGACAACAACGGAAAAACTTTTACATCTTTTATCCAAATGAAGCCAAACTTTGACAACTTCGACAATGTTGACGACAATTGAGGAACTTTGACAACAATTGAGCAACTTTTACATCTTTGATCCAAATGACCCCAAACACAAGAACCAAAATTTGACCATTGCGAGCATGAGGGTGCTCTCGCACCACACACATATTGTTGTTTATATTCATATTGTCAATTTTGTTGTTTATATTCATATTGTTGATTACATAGGCAAATATTCATTTAAATTTACAAAAGGGCAGCCACCAAATACAACGAATACACAATAATGAACTGAATACAAGGAGTTTGTTAGGGTTAATTCAACATTTTAGAAATTTTATCAAATCATATTCCACGATTGAAATGTTTTATATCATAGATTTTTTTTGTTTATATTCATATTGTTGATTACATAGGCAAATGATCAATTAACTTTATAAAAGGACAACCACGAAATACAACGAATACACAATAATGAACTCAGTACACATTTATTGGACCGAATATCAACACACACACACACACACACACACACATATATATATATATATATATATATATATATATATATATATATATATATATATATATATATATATATATAATGCATGTTTGCCAAGTCTATACAAGTATTACAAAAATGTGGCATATGCCATGTCCAAATCGATATACAATAAAATGTAGAACAAATCTACATGTATTGGTCATTCTATGACCACAACTAACACTATATCATCCTAAACTTGTGGTGGATCATCAAAATTGAGCCTCTTCGATGTATTTTGCGGCTCTGTAGATGGCTACAAAATCACAATTCAAAAGCCAAGTTAGAATTCTTTTGTAGAAAATAGTTCACAATTAACAACATAAGTATAAATTTAACTATAATTCATTTGCAATTGAAATGTAGATTACCTCATTAGCTAATCTTGAAGCTAATGTCTTCGCTCTCCTCTCCTTGTCACTCTTAGGGGTAAGTGCACCAAGATGGTGAACAAAAAGGGGGTATAAGTGGCCACTTTTTTTTTTTTTTTTTTTTTTTTTTTTTGTTTTTCTGACAACAGGTAAACCTGAACTTCAAAGAGCTATTTGAAGGCCATGCACTCAAAACTAGGAGTTGAAAAACAAATAAAAATTGTAGTACTCTGAATCTAGTTTCTAAAATACCAATTTTTTTAAAAATTGGATAAGATTAAGAGGGTCAAACCTTTCACGAATGAAAAACTGTTCCTGATTTTTTTAGAAAAATATAACATAGCTGTTTTCATGTGTTGCACAAAATATATAGTTAGATTTAGTATTTTACAAAACCCTTTGGTAGGATGATAGGTAAGAGTGAGATCTAGAAGTTGTTTATTTTTTTGTAATTTTTCTTTGAGTATTTTATTTTTTATGATTTTTGGAAATGACCGCATCATGAAAATTTGGTACCTGTTTGTGCGTTGGGCATAACTTGCATCAAAATAATAAAAAATGCAATTTTTTTTTTTTAAAAGTGTATAGAATCTAGTGTAGAACAATAATACATAATTTATTTTGAATTTGGTCAAGTATATCAAAAGTTATTAAAAAAATGGTAGACATATGTCTGTGAGGACTATCAAGGCATTGATAAAGAAAATTGAAGTTTACTATGCTAATGCTGTCCAAAAATTAAAAAATTTACATGGTCAGAAAACTAAGAAGATGTTTGAGATTATGGTGGTAATTTTAGAGATACCCACTTCATCATTTGTAAACGTGATGATGATGAAGTCAAGAAATCATGGTGGAGGATGGAAAAATGTGTAAAGGAACAAAAAAGGGGGGAAAATGGGCTTGCAAGCCTTAGGGTCGTTTTCCAACCCTCTTACCAAGCCAAATCATGGGTTTTGAAGAACCAAAAGTACTATTCATAGTTCTAAATAACCCATACGGGTTATGAAGAACTAGAAATATTTTTTTTGTTTCACAAAACCCGTACGGGTTATGAAGAACTAAAAACATTTTTTTTGGTTTCACAAAACCCATACGAGTTATGAAGACATAATAATGTATGCTTGTAAACTTAGCATTTACTACACATGTTTTAGACATACCTAGATAATATGTGTTTATGTATGTATATATGCATATCTATAGTTATATATACATATATTTATATATATATATGTATATATGTTTGTATAAATGCATGTAACTCTTCTTTTCCTCTCTCTCTCTCGTCTTACTTCCCCCATCATTGTCTTTGTCTATTCTGAGCCCTAATTATCTTCCTTGATTTCTATATCATCTCTCTCCCCCTCACGCTTCTCTATTTTTTTATTCTCTCACCCTTTTCTCCTTCTTGTTCTCTCTCTACCTCATCTCTCTCTCTCTCTCTCTCTCTCTCTAACACACACACACACATTATCCTATCCTATTCTCACCCTCTCCCCCTTCTCTCTCTTTCTCTCCCCCTCCCTCTCCCTCTCCACCCTCTCCCTCCCCCTTTCATTATCTCTCTCTCTCTCTCTCTCTCTCTCTCTCTCTCTCTCTCTCTCTCTCTCTCTCTCTCTCTCTCTCTCTCTCCTATCCTCCCCATCTCTACCCTCCGTTTCCCTTCCTCTCTCCCTCTCCCCTCTCCTTTTCCTAATCATCTCTCTCTCCCTCTCCCTTCCTCTCTCCCTCTCCCCCTCTCCTTTTCCCAATCTCCCTCTCTCTCCCTCTCCCCCTCTCCTTTCCCCAATCTCCCTCTCCCCCTCCCCCTCTCCTTCTCTCCCTCTCTCCCTCTCCTTTTCCCAATCTCCCTCTCTCTCTCTCTCCCCCTCTCCTTTTCCAAGTCTCCCTCTCTCTCCCCTCCCTCCCTCTCTCCCTCTCCCCATCTCCTTTTCCCAATCTCCCTCTCTCTCCCTCTCCCCCTCTCCTTTCCCCAATCTCCCTCTCTCCCTCCCCCTCTCCTTCTCTCGCTCTCTCCCTCTCCTTTTCGCAATCTCCCTCTCTCTCCCTCTCTCTCCCTCTCTCCCTCCCCTCTCCTTCTCCCCTTCTCTCCCTCTCCCCCTCTCCTTTCCCAAATCTCTCTTTTTCCCAATGTCCCTCTCTCTCCCTCTCCCTCCCTCTCTCCTTTTCCCAATCTTGCTCTCTCCCTCTCCCTCTCTCCCTCCCCCTATCCTTATCTCCCTATCCCCCTATCAACCTCTCCCCCTCTCCTTTTCCCAATCTCCCTCTCTCTCCCTCTCCCCCTCTCCTTTCCCCAATCTCCCTCTCTCCCTCTGCCTCTCCTTCTCACCCTCTCGCCCTCCTCCTTTTCCAAATCTCCCTCTCTCTCCCTCTCCCTCTCCCTTCCTCTCTCCCTCCCCCTCTCCTTCTCACCCTCCCTCTCCCTCCCTCTCTTCATCTCCCCCTCTCCTTTTCCCAATCTCGCTTTCTCTCCCTCTCCCCCTCTCCTTTCCCCAATCTCCCTCTCTCTCCCTCTCCCTCTCCCCCTCTCCGTTTCCCAATCTCGCTCTCTCCCTCTCCCTCTCTCCCTCTCCCCCTCTCCTTTCCCCAATCTCCCTCTCTCCCTCCCCCTCTCCTTCTCTCCCTCTCCCCCTCTCTCCCTCTCCATTCCCTAATCTCTCATTTTCCCAATCTCCCTCTCTCTCCCTCTCCTTCCCCCTCTCCTTTTCCCAATATTTCTCTCTCCCTCTCCCACTCTCCCTCCCCCTCTCCTTCTCTCCTTCTCTCCCTCTCTCCCTCTCCCCCTCTCCTTTTCCCAATCTCCCTCTCTCTCCCTCTCCACCTCTCCTTTTCCCAATCTCCCTCTCTCTCCCTCTCCCCCTCTCCTTTCCCCAATCTCTCTTTTCCCAATCTCCTTCTGTCTCCGTCTCCCCCTCTCCTTTCCCTAATCTCCCTCTCTCCATCCCCCTCTCCTTCTCTCCCTCTCTCCCTCTCCTTTTCCCAATCTCCCTCTCTCTCTCTCTCCCTCTCCCTTCCTCTCTCCAATCTCCCTCTCTCTCTCTCTCCCTCCCCCTCTCATTTTCCCAATCTCGCTCTCTCCCTCTCCTCTCCCTCCCCCTCTCCTTCTCTCCCTCTCTCCCTCTCCCCCTCTCCCTTTTCCAAATCTCCCTCCCTCTCCCTCTCCCCCTCTCCTTTCCCCAATCTCCCTCTCTACCTCCCCCTCTCCTCTCCCTCTCTCCCTCTCCTTTTCCCAATCTCCCTCTCTCTCCCTCTCCCTCTCCCTTCCTCTCTCCCTATCCCCCTCTCCTTTTCCCTCCCTCTCCCTCCCTCTTTTCATCTCCCCCTCTCCTTTTCCCAATCTCTCTTTCTCTCCCTCTCCCCCTCTCCTTTCCCCAATCTCCCTCTCCCCCTCTCCCTCTCCCCCTCTCCTTTTCCCAATCTCTCTCTATCCCTCTCCCCCTCTCCTTTCCCCAATCTCCCTCTCTCCCTCCCCCTCTCCTTCTCTCCCTCTCCCCCTCTCCCCCTCTCCTTTCCCCAATCTCTCCTTTTCCCAATCTCCCTCTCTCTCCCTCTCCCTCCCCCTCTCCTTTTCCCAATCTCGCTCTCTCGCTCTCTCCCTCTCCTTTTCCCAATCTCCCTCTCTCTCTCTCTCCCTCTCCCTTCCTCTCTCCCTATCCTTCTCTCCTTTTCCCTCCCTCTCCCTCCCTCTCTTTATCTACCCCTCTCCTTTTACCAATCTCACTTTCTCTCCCTCTCCCACTCACCTTTCCCCAATCTCCTTCTCTCCCTCTCTCTCCCTCTCCCCCTCTCCTTTCCCCAATATCCCTCTCTCCCTCCCCCTCTCCTTCTCTCCCTCCCTCCCTCTCCCCCTCTCCTTGCCAAAATCTCCCTCTCTACCTCCCCCTCTCCCTCTCTCCCTCTCCCCCTCTCCTTTCCCCAATCTCCCTCTCCCCCTCCCCCTCTCCTTTTACCAATCTCTCTCTCTCCCTCTCCCTCTCCCTCTCCCCCTCTCCTTTCCCCAATCTCTCATTTTCCCAATCTTCCTCTCTCTCCCTCTCCCCCTCTCCTATCCCCAATCTCCCTCTCTCCTTCCCCCTCTCCTTCTCTCCCTCTCTCTCCCTCTCCCCCTCTCCTTTCCCCAATCTCCCTCTCTCCTTTCCCCAATCTCTCCTTTTCCCAATCTCCTTCTCTCTCCCTCTCCCCCTCTCCTTTCCCCAATCTCCCTCTCTCCCTCCCCCTCTCCTTCTCTCCCTCTCTCTCCCTCTCCCCCTCTCCTTTCCCCAATCTCCCTGTCTCCCTCTCCCCCTCTCCTTTCCCCAATCTCCCTCTCTCCCTCCCCCTCTCCTTCTCCCCCTCTCCCCCTCTCCTTTCCCCAATCTCCCTCTCTCCCTCCCCCTCTCCTTCTCTCCCTCTCTCCCTCTCTCCCTCTCCCCCACTCCGTTTCCCTCCCTCTCCCTCCCTCTCTCTCCCTCTTCCTCCCTCTCTCTCCCTCTCCCTATCTCCCTCTCCCTCCCTCTCTCCCTCTCCCCCTCTCCTTTTCCTAGTTCTACATAGCCTATATGGGTAGAACTAAGGCCAAAACTTCTAGTTCTACATAACCCAAATGGGTTATGAGAAATTGTGAACATTGAAATCTCTATATATTTTAGTCCCAACGGCCTAAAAAATAGCATTGCATGTTGTTTGAAGGCCCCACTTCTGTTGCACATGATTTTCTGGGATAGTAATAGTCAGGTTTTCATATTCTTTTGTCACTTTTGCTTTGGAATGATTGATTTTTAAGTTATTTTATAATTGTTACTTTAGATAATAACAAAATCATGATCATTTGTTGTTTTTTTTCTTTGATTATGATTTATTTGTCTTGTATTTTGGTTTTTTTTGAAGTTGTTTTATTATTGTTACTTTAGATTATAGCAAAATGATGATCATTTGTTTTTTTTATATATTTGATTATGGATTGTCATCATGATGTTATGTGTAGGACGATGGGAAAGAATAAGATAGGAACAAATGAACAAAGAGAGGCAGCAAAGGAAAGACAAAGGGAGCATATGAAGAGATTATGTGAAGGTACGCCATCTAATGCACCTAATGAAAGTGATGAACATTCAACAATTGAAATTGATATGATTAATGCACCAAATCAAAATGATCAACATACACCAATTCAAATACATATGATGAATGCACCTAATGAATGTAATGAACATAGACCATTTGAAAATGATTCGGTGAATGCACATGTTAATGAAATTGAAGAAGATTTACCATTTGAATTTGATGTGATCAATGCACATAATACACCTAATGAAAGCAAAGTGCATGCACCAATCTAAATACCTCTTAGAATAATTTGTAGAAAACCAAAGTTCCTAATATATATTGATGAAAATATTGTGAAGCCAATGCATGATAAAATTTCTGAAAGAACTTGTAGAAGAACGGTTAGCAGAATTTGGATTAACTATTTTGAAAACTTAAATCAAAGTGGAAGATGCCAATTAGTTGTTGAAATGATTAAAAATCTGAAATTTAGAGAGACAATGAAAATTTTGGGGTTAAGAACATTTGAAAATAATAGTGAAAGAACCATTGTGAGAAATCTTTTTGATGCATACCAAGACATTGGTTCAAAATCGCGCACTAAAGATGCTAATGTTACTCGTCGTGTCCTCACATCAACCATAATGGGAAAGGAAATGAAAAAATATCGTTTAATAAGAAAAAAAAGCAAGTCATTAAGGATAAGTAGAACCACACTACACTATGCCTTAGAGAGGCGAGAGAAAATCGAGGATCCTAACAACAATTCTCTTTGGGCATTCTTTGGTAGACTCCCACGCAAGGACAAGGTTGTTGTTGATGCACTAAGAACGTTAACTGAGAGATTTTGGCATGACAACACAAGGGTTTCACCCAACCAAAGAGATGTTATTAGAAGGCGAATTGGAATTAGTAATCATGAACCGCATCCAAAACACTATTTAGATACAACTCAAACACAATTTTATGAAAGGTTTCTTCAAAGCTTTCCTCAGATTAAAATTAGTCAAAGATTTTTTGAGATGACAAAACCATTTTATGTTAAGATTAATCATGCACGTACTACATGTTTTTGTAGGGTCCATGTTGAATTTTCCATGCATTATGATATTTATCACTATATCTGTTGTACTTTGCACACTAACAATGTTTTGCAGGAATGTGGTCTACAAGAACCTCCTAAGTTACCGAGAGAATTTATTTCAAGTGTACTATGTAGACAAGATGACGAGTGCATTTATTATAAGATGATGTGTTTGAGAGGTTTTTGTCCTACATGTGGTGGTTTGCAACAGTTGCATAGATGCCTACATCTGGATAGCACACATGAAATTGGTAAGGAACTAGTTTCTATTGGAAAATATAAGTTAGTAACATATGGTGTTAAAGATGGAAAAGAATTAAAGAGGTGTGAGTTAGTGAAAAGGGATATATGCGTAGCTGATTTTATGAAGATGTTTCAAGAGAAACTAGTATATGAGTACATAGGTCACACACATAGAGCTAGATGGTTAGATGAGAAATTCAAGTTGTGTAAGGACACTTTCCCCCTCGGCACTATTTTCTCTATCATTGATTTTGCAAAGAATTATACACTAAAGCTGCAAAATGAAGTACAATCTATGTATTACCACTCTACACAAGTTACAATTTTTGTACACATAGCATTCATGCATGCACATGATAGAACCGAGGAGGACAGAAAGGTCATAAGAGAATATCACTTCTATATCAGTGATGATTGTACACATTCCTTAGAGTTTGTGCAAGGATGCTTTACAGTCTTCTATGATATTTTAAGGGAAAGAGATATAAAATACAACCAACACTTAATATGGTCTGACAATTGCACCGCACAATTCAAGAATGCAAGGATGTTCTACTGGTTGACTAGGATGCATGTGACAAGTGGTGTGCAACTTTTTTGGAATTTCATTGAGGTAGGGCATGGAAAGGGAGAGCATGATGGTGCAGGAACATGTGTGAAAAGAGCTCTTACCAGAGAGGAATTGAAGTATGAAGGTGGTGCAATGTTAATAGATGCAAAAACAATTGTGCAATGTTGTAGCTCTACGATGGGACTGGGTAAGGTAGATAAGTCTATGGTTTCTAGATATTTTTGGTTAATAAGTGAATCTAACATTGAAAACTATCTAGATTGTTGTACACTTACTGGATCAAGTGACATGTATTCATTTAGAAGTTCAAATACAACATCACTAGTTATTTATACTAGACATATTGCATGCTTTTGCTCTTCATGTATGCATTTTTTGTGGGATGAATGTGAATCAAAAGAGTGGGTTGACCAATGGTCTTGTAGACCTTTGCAAACCCTAGATACATATCAACTTCCTAGAGCACTACAAATGAACCGGATTGAAGCATTAGTGGATTTTGACCATGTATCAGAAATAGTTGAACTAGGTAAAGGGTTGCAATTTGCTACAATTTTAAGCTTAATTTATTAGTATTAACTTATGCTGATTTTGGTATTAACTTATATCCTTCTATTAAATGCAGGTCATGTATATGCAGTTATTGTGGATGAGAACAATGAAGAAGGAACAAATTACTTTTTGTGTCGTTGTATTGAGGCCAAAAAGAAATTGACTTCTACAGTGGTTGATGGAGAGGGTATTGAGTACCCAATAGGATCCGTTGTTGTGACATGGACATGGCTTAGAAGGTACCACGTTGCTGTGTCGAGTTATATTGAGACCTCTTAAACTCATTTATTTAGCAGTCGTTGTATTGATTTTGGCATTATTCTTCTATAAAATGCAGGTACCCTATCAAAAATTCTAATGCCTGGTTGTTTTTGGACTTTGAGACACATAGACATATTCTTCATTACTCAAACCTTCTTGTTGCAACAAATATTCATTTGCTTAAATATCGTGGTAGACCTCTTAAAAAGGATTTGTGGAAAGTTCGTGAATCAGACCATGAGGCAATACTTGAGACACTAAGGGTTAGAGCTGATCCAGAAGGTTCACTTGATTGATTTTGGGCCATCTAGAAGAATAATTCTACAATATGGTAGAATAATTTTGATAATTTTGTATATATCTTTTGCAAAACGTTGTAACTTCGCTTTTATGGATGTGCTCTACATGCATATGAGTTGTAATATGCATATGAGATATAATGTGCATATGTAGATGCCAAATTTTGTATATAAAAACATCAATGAGTTGTAATGTGCATATCTAGATGCTAAATTTTGTATAAAAAAACAAAAATGAGTTGTAATGTGCATATCTAGATGCTAAGTTTTGTATACAAAAACAGCAACGAGTTGTAATTTGCATATTTAGATGCAAAATTTTGTAAATATAAATAGTAATGAGCTTGATCATTTATATAAGATGCCAAATTTTATATATGAAAGTGTCCATGGGGCTGATTTGAAAATTTTGAATATGAATATGCAATTTTTTTTCCAAGTGTTTTGGGAAAGTTTTGAGTTATTATTCAATTACCCGATTTGAAGGGCTAGTAGGAATAGTCCAAATCCGAGATAGTATTTTGGTACAAAGCGACAACATGACCCCATAGGTTCAAATGGATCGTCCATAAGTGTCACGGTCTCCGAGTTATGCTACGTCAAAGTTTGACCATTTTTTTCGCTTTGAGCGCTCAAGGGAAAACGTCCGTATGAGGTGGCTCGTAATGATCAAACATCTTGTGGAGAGAGACAAGGGCACACATAGTGTAAACCTAGCCACCCGGATGCGCTTGCGCTGACGGTTCGTTCCCACGACAAGCAGAACAAAAGATGTACTATTTTGCCACCTCTCACTGACGATTTTTTATGCGATAGAAAAAATCTCACCACAAGAAAATGGAATCAAGTTGCTCAAATTTGAGATAGGATTTTGTAGGTAGCGATAACACAACCCCATAGGTTTAAACAGATCGTTCATAAGTGTCACGGTCTCTGAGTTACGCTACGTCAAAGTTTGACCCTTTTTTTCACTTTGAGCGCTCAAGGGAAAACATCGCTACGAGGTGGCTCATAATGATCGGATGCCTTGGGGAGTGAGACAAGTGCATACCTAGTGTAAACCCAGCCACTCAGACGTGCTCGCATTGATAGTTCATTCCCATGACAAGCAGAGTGAAAGATGCACTATTTTGCCACCTCTCATTGACGATTTTTGATACGACAGAAAAAATCTCACCACAAGGAAACGGAATCGAGTTTCCTGAAACTGAGATAGAATTTTGTAGGCAGTGATAACACAACTCCATAGGTTCAAATGGATCATCCATAAGTGCCACGGTCTCTGAGTTAAGCTACATCAAAGTTTGACCATTTTTTCCGCTTTGAGCGCTCAAGGGAAAACATTGCTACGAGATGGCTTGTAACAATCAGACGCCTTGAGGAGAGAGACAAGGGAACACTTAGCGTAAACCCGGCCACCCAGACATGCTCGCACTGACAGTTCGTTCCCACAACAAGCAGAACAAAAGATGCACTATTTTGCCACCTCTCACTGACGGTTTTTTATGCGACAAAAAAAATCTCACCACAAGAAAATGGAATCGAGGTGCCTGAATCCGAGATAGGATTTTGTAGATAGAGATAACATGACCCCATAGGTTCAAAAGGATCATCTATAAGTGCCACGGTCTCTGAGTTACAGTACGTCAAAGTTTGACCATTTTTTTCGCTTTGAGCGCTCAAGGGAAAACGTCGCTATGAGTTGGATCGTAACAATTAGATGCCTTGAGGAGTGAGAAAAGGGAACACCTAGCATAAACCTGACCATTTGGACATGCTCACGCTGACGGTTCATTCCCACGACAAGCAAAATGAAAGATGCATTATTTTGCCACCCCTCACCGACGGTTTTTGATGCAACAAAAAAAATCTCAACACAAGAAAACTGAATCAAGTTTCCCAAATCTAAGATAGGATTTTGTAGGCAGCGATAACATGATCCCATAGGTTAAAATAGATCATCCATAAATGCCACGGTCTCCGAGTTATGCTACATCAAAGTTTGACCATTTTTTGCACTTTGAGCGCTCAAGGGAAAACGTCGCTACGAGGTGGCTCGTAACGATCAGATGCCTTGAGGAGCGAGAAAAGGGAACACCTAGTGTAAACCTGGCCACCCAGATGCGCTCGCGCTGATGGTTCATTCCCATGACAAGCAGAACGAAAGATGCACTATTTTGCCACTTCTCACTTATGGTTTTTTATGCGACAGAAAAAATCTCACCACAAGAAAATGAAATCGAGTTGCCCGAATCCGAGATAAAATTTTGTAGGTAGTGATAACAAAACCCCATAGGTTCAAATGGATAGTCCATAAGTGCCACGATCTCCGAGTAACGCTACGTCAAAGTTTGACTATTTGTTCCTCTTTGAGCGCTCAAGGGAAAACATCGCTACGAGGTGGCTCGTAATGATCAGACACCTTGAGGAGAAAGATAAGGGAACACCTAGCATAAACCCGACCACCCAGATGCACTCGCACTGACGGTTCATTCCCACAAAAAACAGAATGAATGATGCACTATTTTGCCACCTCTCACTGACGGTTTTTGATGCGACAAAAAAAATCTCACCACAAGAAAATGGAATTGAGTTGCCCAAATCTGAGATAGGATTTTGTAGGAAATGATAAAATAACCCCATAGGTTCAAATGGATCATCTATAAGTGCCATGGTCTCAAGGTTATGCTACGTCAAAGTTTGACCATTTTTTCCGCTTTGAGCGCTCAAGGGAAAACGTCGCTACGAGGTTGCTCGCAACGATTAGACACCTTGGGGAGAGAGAAAAGGGAACACCTAGCGTAAAAATAGCCACCCGGATGCACTCACGCTAACAGTTTGTTCCCACGACAAGCAGAATGAAGGATGTACTATTTTGCCACCTCTCATTGACAGTTTTTTACGGTTTTTGTTGCAACAGAAAAAATCTCACCACAAGAAAATGAAATCGAGTTGCTCGAATCCAAGATAGGATTTTGTAGGAAGTGATAATACAACCCCATAGGTTCAAACAGATCATCCATAAGTGGCACGGTCTCTGAGTTAGGCTACGTCAAAGTTTGACCATTTTTTTCGCTTTGAGCGCTCAAGGGAAAACGTCGCTACGAGGTGGCTCGTAACGATTGGATTCCTTGGGGAGTGAGACAAGGGCACACCTACCATAAACCAAGAAACTTGGATGTGCTCGCGTTGATGGTTCATTCCCACAACAAGCAGAATGAAAGATGCACTATTTTGCCACCTCACTGACAGTTTTTGACGGTTTTTGATGCGATAGAAAAAATCTCACCACAAGAAAAAGGAATCGAGTTGCCCAAATCTGAGATAGGATTTTGTAGGAAGCAATAACATGACCCCATAGGTTCAAATGGATCATCCATAAGTTCCATTGTCTCTAAGTTAAGCCACGTCAAAGTTTGATTGTTTTTTCCGCTTTGAGCGCTCAAGGGAAAACATCACTACGAGGTCGCTCATAATGATCGGATGCCTTGGGGAGCAAGACAAGGGCACATAGCATAAACGCAGCCACCTAGATGCGCTCACGCTAACGGTTCATTCCCACAACAAGCAGAATGAAAGATGCACTATTTTGCCACCTCTCATTGACAGCTTTTGACCGTTTTTGATGCAGCAGAAAAAATCTCACCACAAGAAAATGGAATCGAGTTGCCCGAAACCGAGATAGGATTTTTTAGGCGGCAACAACACAACCCCATAGGTTCAAATAGATTGTCCATAAGTGCTTCAACTCTTCTTTTATAGGTGATGAAATGATGAACTTCACTCCATAAGCATGAAAATGTCTTAATTGGTTCTTGAAATGATGAACTTCACTCCATAAGCACGAGTTTATGAAATAATAACTTCACCCCAATATCTTCATGCATGAAGGACTCAAAGCAAATTCACTCAATCAAAATACAGAATATCAACATTACCGATATCAGTACTTCAGTATACACAATATGAGCAATAGATAGTTTAAAAGTATATGCCATATGAGTTACAAGTAATGAACAAATTGGATCACATTTCAAGACATATACACAACTAACAAATTTGATCACATTTCAATAGCAAATAACTAAGTTTCAGGAATATCATGTTTCATATATATCAATGAACAAATTGGATCAAATATCAAGTTTCATATATATCAAAATGAACAATAATCGTGTACATATATCAAAAAATGGCATAGGCGCCAAATCAATAATAGTTACAAAAATGTGGCATGTGCCATGTCTGTCAAAGTCGATATATACATATACAAATGTCGAATATATAAAAAATTGGCCCTTCAATGACCACAACTATAACTATATGTCTCTATCGGTATCTATGATTATGGCGGATCATCAAAATTGAGCCTCTTCGAAGCAGTACGTGGCTCTGCAGGTGGTTGCACAAGGACAATTCAAATGTCTAATCAAATATATTTTCTCAATATAACTTCAAAATAACTAAATACTGAACTCTAAATTGTTTGAAGTTGAAATGTTGATTACGTCATCTCTATCTTCTGCAATTCAGTGAGGCTAAGGATTCGTGGGATGTCCTGCAGGAGGCTATAACTGGTAAAACAATATTAATACATGTTAATGACATATATGTCAAATAACACATAATAACTAAAAATCAATAGACTAAAAAACTAAAGCATACTGGAGCCTCAGATGGATGTGTTGTGGTCGTAGAAGGCAAAGTCACAGATGAATCAATTACGAGTATTTCCTATATCCATGGTAAGTGATCCAAAAGGAGTTAACTAGATGGTTTCAATTCCGTTGTGCACTTAGTGAAAAGGAGTTGATCTAAGACAAACATACCTTTTGCCTTGGTTGTGTTGGATCCCATAATATACGTGTAGGACTTCTACTGAAATGGAATGGTAGAATAACAGTAGGAAGTTTGGAAGGGGCCTGCAATAGTTTAAAGACAATAATACAAGTTAATAACCCAAAGTTGTTGAAAAACTAGATAAAACAAATATTTTTAACATATGTAGAAAAAGTGCACACTGAAGCCTCGTATAGTTCTCCTGTAACCATAGGAGGCCTAGTTGAATCTGATGCAGCTATTACCATTTCCTGTATGAAAAATGATAACATATGATATAGACATAAAAGGATTTAGTTATTTCAAACAGGCAAGAATGCAATCCAAAGTGAATATGAAGATATCACCTCTTCCCTCTGCTAAACCTCATCAACATTAGGTGCATTCATTAATTCCATAAACCCCATATGTTTTTGTATATAGAAAAAATTAATTAAGTGCATTTATCAATATCTACATATACATGTTTAATCATAATAGATTTCAACAATTGAATTTAAATTATAGTGAATTACCTTCTGTCGTTTGGGTGTCCGAGAGGATATCTTTTTCTACCTCAGAGTGCTAGAGGATGGCTTTCTGACACGAGATTTCCTTGAGGCAGGTGGGGTAAACTAATGGAAAAAATTAACATAAGGGAAAAGAACATGTATTTAATATATCACTTAAGTAAAAAATATATAAATCTAAATGGTACCGCACAGCTATCTTGGCCAAAGTTAATGGCTGAAAGCGTGATATCATCAAGTTGGGACATCTTGGCCACTGATAAGCCCTACAAAATATCAAGTAATGATACATATAATTAACAAAATATATTTTGAATCGAATGTATTATTATATTTTTAACAAATTTACAAATCTTTACCTCTGGTGGCGAAACTACTCGTGACCGTGGAGTCGACTGAACAGTCTGTGGTGTACTCCCACCACCTATTGCACTCTATAATGCATTTTATTTATATGTCACTTTAAATTGTTCTAAAAATAAAAATTCATTTCTTTTTATAAGATTTAGTCACTTAATTGATAACATGTCATAAACAGAATTAAACGCACCTATGTCTGATAGAGAGGGTACAACATATTGAGCAGTTCATCGGTGAGGGCCACATCCTCTGCAATGGAAGCATGGCATCTACTCCCACAACATGTACACAAATGATATGTCCCACCATCCTCATCCGCATTAGTGTCTACACCAGAACATACACTCTGGCAGGTGGGACACATATGCTAAATGGGTTGGCTCGTCCCAAATGATGCATGAGGTGTTGTTGATGAAGGAGGTGCCACTGAGGAAGGAGGTGTTGCTGATGAAGGAGGTGTCGCTCATGAAGGAGGTGTTGCAGGTGTTGGTACATCCTCTGCTCTGACCAGTTTTGTGCCATGCTGAACAATGACATCAGTCAATGATGCAGCTGCCTAAAGAGTCTGTAATTCCATAAACTCCTTCAGGGATATAGGGATAGTGACATGAACCATGGGTTTAGGAGTTGTACACCTCCTATGTTGTGGATCTACCACCCTATGGGACCCAAGTCTATCCTGCGCAGAGCCTCTCCCTCTACCCTGAAATTGTCAGATGTCAAAGTAATTTGACTTCTCGCCGAGGATAAACTCACAATACAACTTTCTCAAAAAATATAGAGGCACCTCCCAATTATTACAAGGTGGTTGGTCAAAGACCATATACCACCTATCCCAAAAAGCATCTTTCAACCTAGCATGAACACACCAATGTATAGGAAACTGAGTTGTATTTAGTTCTAGGTTGTTACTAGTAACAGGATCGGTGAAAAGAGCACATATGTCAGCTTTAACTATGCCCTTTTTCTTCACTTGATCATATGACAACCCATCCGCATAAAATGTTTGACATCTATCCCTCCATGAACCCCATTTCGTAACCTCCCTAGATACCTAATTTGCACTATTAGCCATTATTTCTAGTGTCCTGGCAAGGGTTGAGTGGTGCTCAACACTAGAGGTCCTCAACCTATTCACTAATATAGAAGTTTGGGCACTATTTTGAGTAAGGCGATTGATGAGATTCTCTTGTGTGGCATCTACATGATCTAATGGAGGATGTGGAGGGTTTCGGGGTGGTGATGGTTGTTGAGGAGTAGCATTTTTAGGATTTTGAGGGTTTTCTTGTTGCTCTTGTGCAATGTTAATAGGGTTTTCTTGTGTTGCTTGTGCAGAAGGAGGTCTTTGTTGTCTATTTCATTTTTGGGGATTTCTTAAAGAATTTGACATCAAATTAATAAAAACAAAACTTAAATCAATTAAAAAACCCTAATTTAATTAAAATGCAAAGAAAAATAATCAAACAAATCAAATCTTACCTGTTCGACAAGGTGCCATTGTTGAAAATTACTTTCGATGATGGGAAAATAAAAAATTGTTGCAAACCCGTGCGGGTTCGATGCTTTTTTGGGCTTCTCCTTGTTGTTGTTCCAAGGGTTTTGGTGTTGAAAATGGCCAAAACCCGTGGCCTAAACAAAAGAAATATGTTTCTCAAAACCCATACTTTAAAATTTTTTATTTAAAAAAAATGTTCCTCAAAACCCGTACAGCTTTTGAGGAACTTTTGATTTTTTTAATTGTTTTTTCTCTAGGCTTGGTGTTACCAAGCCTAGCATGTTTTTGAAATTTTAGAACCCGCACGGGTTATGAAAAATTTTGTTTTTTTTTGGCATGTGGCCACTTTTCTGTTCACCATCTTGGTGCACTTACCCTTAGGAGTTTTCTTGAAGACAAACTTAAAAGGATCCATGTTATGGTCGAACCGCGAAGGGGGCTATTGTAGATTAAAAGTAAAATTAATACAATGTACTAACATAAATACACCAAAAACACTTAAAAGCTATAATATAGAGAACAGTGATGTAGCGGTGCCTGAGATGCTTCTCAAATGGACTAAGGATGGATCGCCATAGATGGAGAGATTATCGTTGTTACCTATACAAAAAATTATCAAAGATTAAATATAATTAATATAATGACAAGTATTGTAGGTTAAAAACAATTAATGTAATATATCAAACAAAAGTGTACCGGATTCTGAGATGCTTCTCCAGTGCACGGAGGAGGGCTCGCCATTGATGAAGAAACTATGGATATTTCATGTATGAAAGAATTATAAGATTATAATTTATCACAAGTTCACATGTACACGTGCATATAATTATGAAATCAAGACGAAAAAAATGGGAGCCGGAGATCGAAATATAAGTGCGGCAGCTGACCAAGAATCGTGCTTTCCATCGTAAAGTAGAGATACATAGCTCCGCCATCTCTCGATCCATGGGACAATCAGGTGCATTCAACAAATCCACATAGCTCAATGGCTACTATACATGTAAAATAGACAAAAAACACTAATCAATCTACTAATCACAACTAAGACAATATCAACATTTTCAAACAATTGTACAACTAAAAATGTGTTCAATTACCATCTTCCCACGTTTTGGCATCTTTGAGGAATTTCTTTTCTCAGGACAAGGCCTAAACGCGAAGGGGTACCCTAAAAAGGAAAAATTAACATGAGATATTAGTACAGATAATATATTAAACATAATTTTAAAAATCTAAAATGAAATGACTTGCATATTCCATCAAAACAATACATAAAAAAGGGTGTACAAAATATGATACCGTATAGCCTTGTAAGCCAAAATCGATCACTAAGAGTGTGATGTCATCAATCTGGGACATTTGGTCCCCTGTCAACACCTACAAACCAAAAATTGGACCAAGCATTAAAGATAGTTAGTATATCTTGTAATTTTTTGGAATTGAAAGTGTACTATTCTATTTTAACATGCTACAAAATTTATACCTCAGGCATCGAAGTTACATCTATAATAACTACGGGAGGAGTATGGGATACCGCTGCTGCATCCTAAAATGCATATTATTTATATCAATTTAAATCGATGTATAAATGAAGATTCATTTATGTAATTACAAATTTAAAGTGACTGATAAATAAAATGCTATGAATACAAATCAACACACCTGTGTCTGCGGCTAATGGGCAAACAAAATCTCCATCAACTCCTCTGTCAGCGCCACATCCTCAGTTGTGCAGATCTGACATCTACTCCAGCAAATTGTGCATGAATGAGATGTAGATCCATCTACAATGGCTGTGTCATCCGTCCCTGAGAATATCCCCAAGCAATTAACACACACATGCTGAATGGGCTCTCTGTCACCGCCTGGAGAAACTAATGGCTCATCATCTAGTACACGAGGGTGTGCTAATTGTGTCCCATGATGGATGATGGCACCAGTCAATGTTTTGGCCACCTGAAGAGTTTGTAGCTCCATCAACTATTTTAACTCTATTGGGAGAACCTGATGCACCTTGGGTTTGGGTGCTAGGGGGCGACAACTCTCTAGGGCTACTCGCCTATGGGCTCCATGTCTATCTTGGGCAAAGCCACCACCTCTACCATGAAACTTTCTCATGTCAAAATAGTTTGGCCGCACATTGAGGACAAACTCACAATATACTTTTCTCGAAAAATACAATGGCACCTCATAATTATTACAAGGTGGATCATCAAAGACCATTTACCACCTCTGCCAAAAAAGATTCTTCATCTAGACATTGGTACACCAATATATGTGAAACCTCTTTGCATTAAGAGATAACGACTGACCAGTTTTAGGATCAACAAAAAGGGCACATATTTGTCGTTTACTAATATTTTTATTTTTCACTCCCTCATATGATAACCCACCAGCATAGTATTGATGAGACATATCCCTAAAGTTTCCCCATTTTGTAATTTGTGTGGAAATAGTTGTGCATCATTATTAGTCATTTGGTTCACCTGCCGGTCTCTGAGCATTCTGCAACCTACTTTCCTCTTGTGGCACCACTAGCTAATGTTTCTAGGCTAGTGGTGAGGGATTTATGATGCTCAAGCTCAGATGTTTTTAATTTATTAATTAGTCTATTTATTTTAGACGTGTTTTTCCCTAACTGATTAATCAATTGCTCCTATGTTTCAGGTGTACAGTCAAAAGGAGGAACTGGAGGTGTATCTTGTGGTTTTGTTTGGAGTTTTTAGGAGGTGCATTTTGTTGTTGTTGTTGTGGATTATCAGAATCTGGTTTTTGAAAAAAAAAAAAAAAAAACCAAATGAAATTAAATTCAAAACATAAAACAAATTGAATAAAAGAGAAAGAAAGACGGTCAGTGCAAGAAGATGAGTCCACTTTTTGGCCAAAAAGTTGAAGTGTTCTCCCTGTTTTTCAAATTTTATCTCATTTGAGCTTAAATTTTGAAACACTTAGAGATTGAATCTTGGAAAAAGTCAATAATTAAAAGATAGCCCTCTAAGTTTACTTTCCAAATATGTAATTTATTTTAATATCCACATAATAAAAAATAACTTTTTGAATGTAGCTCTAAAAACTATGTTTTAAAATGCCTATTTCAGGACCATACCATGCATGTGTACGACCCACTCTTTTTGACACAATTAAAATTATTTTCTCAAACCATTTTGGGAAATGGTTTGTAACACACTGAAGATTGATGAGCATATTTTTCTATATTTATTTTCTAATATATTTTTTTTAATTAATTTTTTAATGGCCATAATTATCTATTTAAAAATTTGATGTGTACGACCCACATAATTTGACATAAACTTAACATTTTTTGAATTTTTTTTTAAATAGAAAAGAATTTTTTGTAGATTGATGACATATAATTTTTTTTTCAAAATTCATTAAAATAATTTTTTTATTAAATTAACAAAATTAGTTAATATTTCAAATTTATGGACCCGATTTAGTATAAATTAAATGAAAAATAGTTAAAATAATCAATTTTTAAATACATTTACATATTTAGAATCTAGACAATATAATCTGAAATGGGTTTTAATTTCATATAAAAATTCGCTAATTAGAGGCACGTAAACTATTTCAGAAGTTCATATTTGTGCTTTCATTCATGGAGATTTGAATTTGCAAGTCCATGTCTTAGGTGTGGCCATCCCAAGCCTATCCTGGGCCTAATCCTGATCCACTTGGCGATTTGTGGATTCAAAATCTACTGAACGGGGGGCCATTTTATAAATGGGAGCCCGTTCCTTTTTTTTGCATGTTGGATTTCATAACGAGCCCCTATTTCTAAATAACCGTTACTTTTTTTAAAAAAAAGACAGATTGCATCAATTTACCACACTATCATTGAAATCTGTACTGACAATGATTTTTTACATCATTTGGCAGTACTTTTTAATATTTTTTACACAATTTTTTGAAGAACTCGGTAAAAAGGTATTATTTTTTGACGAGGAGTTTGTAAAAATGGGTTCTAAGCAATGCCAAAAGAAAAAAAAGAGGACAATGACAAGGGGCGAAATTCAAACACAAAGAGAGAAGGAGGCAAAATGCCAAAGAGATCGAAGATCACAACAACGATAATTGAATAACACTTCTGAAGCATCTAGTTCAGTGCCCGTTGTAGATGAGACCATTGAAGACATCATGATGGATGCAAGAAATGTAGAACCAAACATGGGTATGAATGCGGATGCAATTGCTCATGTGGATGCGAATCCTAATATGTTTTTAAATCCCCATGACTATGATGCCAATCAAATTGCTGATTTAAATAAAGTTGAATATAAATTTCATACACCAATACAAAAAGAAATAAAAATTGAAAATATTACACCACCCTCTCTGAAAGAAAATGAATGTAATTTATTTGCTATTGATAGAAATGTGCTAGATAATCTTAATGGGTTATTTTCTTGGAGACAAATCAGAACACATGCGAATAGATTATATAAACAATTTTTCTATAATAAAAAGTCAGGATTCCAATATCAATTGATGCTACAATTAATAAAAATGTTAAAAATGCGTAAAGTCATGAAAAAAATAGGTATTTATGCAAAACCAAAAAGAAAAGATGAATCATATAAGCAAGTTGTATCTACTGTTGCCAGTGCCATTGGTTCTATCAGAAAACAAGTCGATCTAAAGATAAGAATGCAGCACATAGAGTTATAACGATTGCTATAGTTGACAAAATGATTGTTAGTAAAAGAATGTTAAGTAATATAAGTTGCTAATTGAACTTACATCGTAAAACCTTGTCAAGAGAGGCCAAAAGAAGAGACACAATTGAAATTGATCCACTAAACCCTTGTTGAAGTTTTAGTGGTATACTTCAAAGGTCGGACATGAAATTAAACGATGAAACTAAACACTTAATTGCAAAATTTTGTCATGATAACACTAGAGTTTCATCAAATGCTAGAGATGTTTTAAAGTTAAGGGTGGGATAAAAAATTCATGATCCTCATCCAAAACATCTTCTAGACATGACTCAAACTGAATTCTTTAAAAAATTTAGTGATGAATTTGTGTTAATGAATTTACGAATTAGTCAAAGATCATTTGAAAAATGCAAACCCTGGTATGTTAAAATCAATAAACAAAGAATATCTTGCTGTTGTAAAACTCATGTTCACTTTCGTTACTATTATGATGTTTTTCGATAAATACATTGTATGTTGCATGGTAATGATCTTGTGTAGGATTGTGGTGTTTATGTTCCACCTGAAACTATAAAAGATTTAATTGGAAGTTTATTTTGTAAACCACCTAATGAAAAATTATTTCTTTCCAATTCATGCATTTATGGCCTTTGCAATTTATGTGGGAACTATTCTTTGATAGGTGAATGTTTGCATGAACATGTTTCATCTAAGTTTGGACAAAAAATGGTTGATGTTAGGAGATTTAAAAATATAGAATACCCTCTAAAGGATGGAAAGATGGGGATACATTTATAATTGATTATAGTACAAAATAGTGTGAATGCATTTATTAGTGAGTTTAAAAGTCATATTGTTCCAAAATATGTGAAACATTCCCAACATGCCCGATGGCTTGATGGACAGTTTCACATATGCAAGAACACATTTCCAGTTGGAACAATAGTATTAGTTGTGGATTTTGCACAAAATTATACTCTAAAACCACAAGAGGAAACTCAATCACAATACTACAACTCAGTGCAAGTGGCCATATTTGTGCACATTATATATAGACATGACCATGACAATACAGAAGATAATAGAAATTTTTTGAGGGAGTATCATTTGTATGTTAGTGATAATCGATTACACTCTTCAAATTTTGTTCAGCATTGCTTCGAGGTATTTCATGATAATCTTAAGGAAAGAGAAATTGACATGAAACAACATACGATATGGTTAGATAACTGCATTGGACAATTAAAAAATGCAAGAATGTTTTATTGGCTATGCAAAGTTCACAAGATAACCAATGTCCAACATTTATGGAGTTTTTTTGAAGTGGGACATGGTAAGGGGGAACACGATGGAGCTGGTGCCTATGTAAGAAGAGCTCTTTCTAGAGAATAATTGAAATTCAAGTATGCAGTGAAATTCAGAGATGCTCGTGCAGTTGTAGATTGGTGCAATTCAAAGTTGTCAAAAGGATCAACTGAAAACTCTGCAATTCGACGTTTCTTCTGGTTGATAGAGGAAGATAGTATTCCTATTCGACATGATTGTAATACCATCATTGGATCAGCTAAATGGCATTCATTTAAGAGTTCTAATTCAAACACATGGACTATATTCACAAGGCAGCTTTATTGCTTTTGCCAGTTTTGTGTTTCCGGAGATTGGGAATTTTGTGAGAATAAAGAATGGGTTGAAGAATGGCAACAAAGATCATTGACACCCATAGATGCAAATGATCCACATGAAAGAACTGATGAAGATATAGATCAGATGTTTGCATCAAATGACTATGATCGCATTTCAGATCTTATGCAACAAGGTAAAATTATTTTTGAAATTTGTTTTGATTTATTAAATAGTACATATTAATGAAATCTTACAGTGTATATTTTTGTTTTTATTTCTCATTAAATATTAAAATAAAATTGTTTTGTACACAAGACATGTCTATGTGGTTTTTTCACCAGAGGACAATGAAGAGGGGACAAAGTAGTGGTTGGCTCGATGTGTAGAGCCAAAACATAAGCTAACCACTCCTCGAGTAGATGATGATGGTTATGACTATCCAACGGGATCTGTGGTTGTTGTTGGCACTTGGCTATGCAAATATCTAACAAGAAAGAATGGATTGCCTGCATTTGAAGATTATGAATTAGAGAAGAATATTATACATTACTCGCATTTGGTAGTGGCAACTAATATAAAATTGGATAGATATCATGGCAGGCCTGCTAATAAACAATTATGGACTCTCTCTATGGAAGAGCACGAGACAATTATAGATGCTTTGCAAAAGAGAGAGGATGCAGATGGTATAACAGAATGAATATCAAGTAAGTTATAATTTGGACCCTTAATCCACCTCCCTTTTAAAAGTCGTGATGCATATTATATATAGCATTTTAAATCATGCATCATAATTATAAAATCTAAGAAGGCATCAATGAAAACAAAGTTATTTGTGCATACTTTATGTTTTATTTTGAATAATTACAAGTAAGTTAAATTTTTAAATTTTTGTACCTTTAAGGAAAATCCCTTTGAAGAGTCGTGATGTATGCTTTATGTTGTATTTTAAATTCAATGCATCCTGATTATAGAAACTAATCATATGTATTTTTTTTCCAGGTTTCTCAGAGTAGACTTGGCCTCAATGACTACTATTTTTTGTGCATACTTTATGTTGCATTTTAAATTCAATGCATGCTGATTATAAAAACTAATCATGTGTATTTTTTTTTCCAGGTCTCTCAAAGTAGACTTGGCCTCAATGACTACTATTGTTTGTGCATACTTTATGTTGTATTTTGAGAGATATAAATCCTTATTATTATAATTTAAATAGACTATTTATTTTATTTTAGATATGTCTTCTTGAATACATTTTATGTAATATACACAAATGAGAGACTATTGGTCAAATTTATGAATGAGATAATTATGTTTTAATCAAGATCTATTCAATATATTTGTTTTGATACTTTTCTAGATTATCATCATTATTATTGTAATGGTAATTATATATTTGATTATATATTTTTCTTATCTATGATGATTAATACTTTTTAATTTAGAATATGTTATAATTATAAGATATGTTTTGATACTTAGTTCATGATGTACACCTTTAGTTTATCTAATCACAAGAACTATTTAAATAAAATTCTAAAAATAAAATTACAAGTCCACATAATATATAAAGTATGCACAAAATATATATGATCTAATGTGCACAAAATCTAATTTCACATAATTTCAAGTCCACATAATTTATAAAGTATGCACAAAATATATATGATCTAATATGCACAAAATATAATTTCACATAAGTTCAAGTCCACATAATTTCAAGTCCACGTAATATCTAATGGGCACAATGCACATAAAGTATGAACATATTATATATGATCTAATCCTATTATGCAACTATCAATATATATAAAGTATGTGCATGTGTAAATAAGTGTGTAAAGTCCATAAAAAAGTACATATCAAAGCCAAATAAACAGTAAAATTTCAAGTCCACATAATCCATATAATATCTAATCCATATATATATATCTGGATGGTAACATGATGAACTCCACATAATATCTAATGTGCACAAAATATATAAAGTATGTACAAAATATATATGATCTAATCCTATTATGCAACTATCCATATATATAAAGTATGTGCACGTGTAAACAAATGTGTAAAGTCCATAAAAAAGTACATATCAGAGCCAAATAAACAGTAAAATCTAAGTGCTATCATCAATAACATCCTATGGTCTCTTGTCCCCGGGATGTGGTCCAAATCCACCCGTCTCATGCTGTACAAGGAAAAAATAATATTAAAATACTTGAAATTAACTATTAAAAGAATCATTTATCAAATATAGTTAGAATTCATAAATTAAGTTACAAACTTACCATATGCTCATTAGATCGTCTAGCAGTACCAGCACCAAATGTAGTGCTAGCTAACTCCTGTACAAGGTCAAATTCAAAGTGTCCAATTAAATCTTAAATTAAGAGTCAAAATAAGATCAAATTAAGTATTACATATTAATACCTCAAAGGATGTCGATGTGTGTTCAAATTGGCTCTGATCAAAATTATGAGGATAACCTATCCTAATGGTAGTGTCCACCTACATACATGCATTTAATGAAATTATATTTAGTGAACATATATATGTGTACTAAATAATTTCAAGTTAAGTTACAATGTTGTAAGAGTTCATATTTAATTTATGAATTCTAAGATCTACATACCATAGATGGTGTCACAGTAGTCAGACCCTCTTCTCGATGTTATGCCACGATGGCATAATAGGTGGACTATTATGCCATGACATGATATGATAGGACCAACTATGGACCCATTATGCAATGCCATGGCATAATAGGACATATTTTGCCATTATGGCATAATGTGTCCTATTATGCCATGACATGACATAATGTGTCCATAATTGGTCCTTTTATACCATCACATGACATAATAAGACCATAATAAGACCTTTATGCCATGACATGGCATAAAACTAAGCCTAAACTTTGATATCTAAAATTTGAAGAGTAATGTTAATCACTTTTAAGGTTATACTAATAGTGGTAACTTTTGTATTGCCTAATGAGGATAAGAACAATTTTGGTACATATGTTCGGTTTTGTTTCGATTTCGTTTTCATTTCTCATTTTGTTTCGATTTCATTTTCATTTTTGTCTTTGTTTCGATTTCATTTTCGTTTTTGTTTTTGTTTCAATTTCGTTTTTTGTTTTTGTTTTTGTTTCAATTTCGTTTTCATTTTGATGTTTATGAGATATCTAATTTGATATTTTGTTTTGTTAACTATCTAGGTTTGATTTTGATTTGTAAATTTGTTGATTAGGGTTTAGGGTTAACTATTGAAGAATATTTCAGATCAAAATCAAGAATTTACAAATATTAAAAACTAATTTATTTATAGGCTACTGTAAAAAAAACTAAAATAATACCCCAAAAAACTAAATAATACACAAAAAAAAGGAAAAATATACAAGAAAATTACGAAATATGAAAATAGATGATTAAATGTGTGCCTGGGATAGTGGTGGAGGCTTGAAATGGAATCCACAGCATGGGGGCCCATTTTTTATCTCTTGTTCTCAATTTACTGTCACGGTGAGAATGAAAAAAATTCGCCCAAAAAACGGTAAAAATACAATTTCAAAACGGGGGCCCAGTTTTTACAAACGGGCCCTCGTTATTTACAAACGGGCCCCCATTTTGTTTAAAAATTGGGGCCCATTTATTTTAGCTTCGAGCCCCCATCACCTTTTGGCTCGAGAGCCCGAAGCATAAACGGGCCCCCATTTTTTTAAAACGGGGGCCCTTTTTTAGGAGCACGTTTTCCAAAGCGTAGACTTTCATGAATTTGTGACTCATTAGCTTGCACTTGCCCAAGACAAAAATTAAGAAAAACTAACCTTGATCCATAGCGTTTGGTGGAGAAATGTGGCCACCCGTTCCAGTTTCGTGCAGGAAAAGGAGAAAAAAACATTGTGGTCATAGGAAAATAACACCCAGTCCTTTTTTTAAAAACTTTTTTTGAGAGGTGCCACGTATGCAGTTTTTTAGGGCTTATGAGCGTGTATGTACTAACTTTCCTAAAAGAAGCACGTACGCGCTCACTTTCCTAAAGAGAATGCATACATGCTCACTTTCCTAAAGACAACGCGTACGCAGTATCTTTTTTTTAGGCTCGGGAACAACAGACCTAAGCGCATATGCGGTGATTTCAAATTTTAGAACTGCGTACACGCTGCTTGTTTTTTCTTTCTTTTTTTGGTGGTGTCCACTTTTCTGACCACCATCTTTGTGCACATACCCTCTAATCCATTCATTATTAACTAGATATAAGAGATGAGGGTTCAACATCTTCAATTGCTATCTCGCAAGTATATAGCCATTGTAAAATTGGTGGAGGGATAATAATAGCCAATAGATTCTCTAAATTTCACTGTAATACTCTTATGTTTAGTGAAATTACACATTTTCAATACTTAACAATTTTCAATGCTGATTTTCGTGAAACAGGATATCGTTTAAACCATCATAACTTCCACGTGCCATGGCCAAAATTGAAAGTTCAATATATTTTGGAAAGGGGAAAAGGTGAAGAATAAAAACCCTAGGTAAATTGTTTTGCATGAAACTCAAACATATGCGAGTAGATTGTTCTGCAAGCCTGCGAACTACTTCACCCAAATTTTGGTTTCTCAAAAAAATAATTTAAATTTTTTAGATATCTATTAAACTTTATAAACATGTTTTAAATAAGCCAACTCAATCTTAATAACATATTGCTTCCTCACTAAAACTCTTTTTTCCACTCCAAAAAGATCTGTGTTGGGCCCTTCAGATTGGACAGTTGCGGCAGCTAAAGTTGAAGATGGATGGATTACTGTAAAGGGGAAGCATTCAAAGATGTCCAAGCTTTATTTCTATATGACTCTTCTTTCCCACAAGGCCAATTGCAAATCTTGAGGGCCCTTGTAGTTGGTTGTTTAGGTTGGTTTCACTGGCCCTTTCTTTGTATGGGTTGCATGCTATCTTTAGGGGTAGTCCTTGTTTTTTTGGTTGTTCTATCTAGTTGGGCTTTCAATGCCTTATCTATTTTATAATCTAATTTAAAGGGTTTTGGGGCCCCTTCAAAACCTGTTTTTCACTTAATAAAAAAAACAAAAAAAACTCATTGCTTCCTCAAAACATGTGCAATTGTTGAATACTCAAAAGGTTGATTTCTCTACTAATGTTGGGAGAAATGCCACTCCAAAACTGAGTATATTAGCTACACCCAAATGTTAGTTAAAGTCATTGGCAAAAATGAAGTGGCAATGAAACCTATATTTAACCCTCTATATATAATTCAATCAGAAATTACTACGAAATTAATTTTAAACCCTCTAGTGTGCACTAAAGAAAATGGGTGATTGATAGAAAGAAATGATACAAATCCATTTGGAAATATTAATGAAATATCAATTCAAACTTTCCACATTTGTCTTAAATTTTTCCTTTTATTCAAACCTAGACTAAAATATTCTTCAAAAAGTAAAGCAACAAGTAAGAACACCGTTTTACTTTCTTAAAATCAACTCAAGCTTAACAGTAATGCATTTGGCACTACAAGAAGGATGGATTCTTGCTTAAAATTTGTTCAAGAAATTGATTGAAGTATTAATTACCCACTTCATGATATTCTAAGTAGTTAAGTAAACCTTAAATATGTTGTATTTGTAAATATTGGAATCCACTATAATTTTATGTATTTTAGTCATGTCTGAATTTCATTAATTTAAATTTATTCTTCCTTAAAAGGAAGATAAATTAATTATTCCTGGTCTGATTTCCTTTACTATAGAGATATATGAATAGAACCCATGCAGAGGGTTTTCATTGCTCATAATTAATTGAAATAATTTAACTTTCTTCATAGGAAAATATTAAAATGAATTTAAATATGAGGTACTTATAGAATAAGGAGTGTAGATACATTCTATAATAATTAGATCACTTTTATTTTAAATCATAAAGCTTGATTATTTTCTTAGGGAATATGTTAGTAAGGCTATATTTATGACATTTCATTTGAAGTAGAGGATGGACTCTATCAATGGATAGGGTGAACTCACAATAATGTTTCCCACTTTTGTCCAAGAACAAAATTCACGGAGTGGGAAAAAAAAATTGGAGATGTTCAAGCGAACCACCTCCGATTGAACCCACCATCAGATCTGGGTTCAATTGAACCCAAGATAGATTTGGGGGTTCTATCAAACCCAATCAAATATTTATTTTTATGGGGTTCGTTCGATCGAACTGTTTAAAAAATTATTTTTTAAAATCTCTATAAAAGTCAAAAATGACAGTTAAACTATCATTTTCAACTTTGGAGTTTACTATGGAGAGGGGTTTAGAGCGAACTCGGCATCAACATTACATCACTGTACCCTATCAGCAGTAGCCAGCGCTTCTCATCTTTCAGCATTTGACCTACATTATTTTAGGTGCACAAAATAACCTTTTTTTTGGTTTAATAATGTTTTTATTATGTTTTTTTATTTTTTATTAAAATTATTTAAAAATTAGTAAATAATTTGTTAATTAATTAATTTTTTTAATTAAATAATTGTATATTTATTGTTTTTTTCAGCATTTTAGAAAAACGTTAACAAAAACTTTGAAAACGTGTCTATACTAAAATTTTAAAACTTAGAAAAACATCTAAAATTTTTTAGAAAAACATTAGCAAAATTAAAACTTAGAAAAATGTTAGAAAACTTAATTTAATGTTTTAATTTAACGTCAATTTGTTTCTTTAATTAAATAGCTATATATGTATTATTTTTTTCAACTTTTTAAAAAGTCGTTATGAAAAACTTAGAAAACTAAGGTAGTAAATTAAAACTTAGAAAAACGTTAGGAAAAACATTAGCAAAATGTTAGAAACTAAATATAATAAATTATCTTAGAAAAACATTATAAAACTTAGATAATAAACTTAAACAAATTAGACAAAATAAAACATCTATGGCCCCTTTTCACATCCTATTACACACACAACATGACCCCTTAGGACCCCTTAAGACCACATATGCCCCTGATGCACTATATGACCCCTTAGGACCATAGAGGATCACATAGTTTCTTAAGGGGTCATATGTGGTCCTAAGGGGTCATATGTGGTCCTAATGGGTCACACATGTGTTCTAACACATGCGTGATCCCTTAGGGCCACATATGATCCCTTATAAAATCCTACTGTATACAACATACCCCGCAGGATCATATAGTGTCCTAAGGGGTCATATGTGGTCCTAAGGGGTCATGCATCTGTTCTAACACATGCGTAACCCATTATGGCCACATATGACCTCTTATAACATCCTAGTGTGTACAACATACCCCTTAGGATCACATAGTGTCCAAGGGGTCATATGTGGTCGTAAGAGGTCATGCATGTGTTCTAACACATGTGTGACCCCTTAAGACCATATATGACCCCTTATACAATCCTAGTGTTTATGACATACCCCTTAAGATTAGATAGTGTCCTAAGGGATCACGCATGTGTTAGAACCACATATGACCCCTTATAACATCCTACTATGTACAACATACCCCTTAGGATCACATAGTGTCCTAAGGGGCCATATGTGGTCATAAGGGGACATGCATGTGTTCACATGCATGACCCCTTATGACCACATATGACCCCTTATAACATCATAGTGTGTACAAAATACCCCTTAAGATTACATAGTGTCCTAAGGGGTCATATGTGGTCCTAAGGGGTCACGCATGTGTTCTAACACATGTGTGACCCCTTATGACCACAAATGACCCCTTATAACATCCTATTGTGTACGACATACCCCTTAGTCCATCACAAAGTGTCCTAAGGGTTCATATATGGTCCTAATGGGTCACACATGTGTTCTAACATGTGTGACCCCTTAAGACAACATATGAGCCCTTATAACATCCTAGTGTGTACGACATACCCCTTACTCCATCATAAAGTGTCCTAAGGGGTCATATGTGGTCTTAAGGGGTCACACATGCATGATCCCTTACGACCACATATGACCCCTTATAATATCTTAGTGTGTATGACATACCCCTTAGTCCATATCAAAGTGTCCTAAGGGGTCATATGTGGTCCTAAGGGGTCACGCATATGTTCTAACACATGTGTGGCCCCTTATGACCATATATGACCCCTTAGTCCATCAAAAAGTGTCTTAAGGGGTCATATGTGGTCCTAAGGGGTTAAACGTGTTCTAACACATGTGTGACCACTTAGGACCACATATGACCCCTTATAACATCCTAGTGTGTACAACATACCCCATAGGATCACATAATGTCCTAAGGGGTCATATGTAGTCCTAAGGGGTCATGCATGTGTTCTAACACATGTGTGACCCCTTATAACATCCTAGTGTGTAGAACATACCCCTTAGGATCACATAGTGTCCTAAGGGGTCATATGTGGTCATAAGGGGTCACACATGTGTTCTAACACATGTGTGACCCCTTAGGACCATATATGACCCCTTATAACATCCTAGTGTGTACGACATACCCCTTAAGATCACATAGTGTCCTAAGGGGTCATATGTGGTCCTAAGGGGTCACGCATGTGTTCTAACACATGCATGACCCCTTATAACATCCTAGTGTGTAAAAAATACCCCTTACGATCACATAGTGTCCTAAGGGGTCATATATGGTGACAAGGGGTCATGCATGTGTTCTAAAACATGCATGATACTTTAGGACCATGTATGACCCCTTATAACATCCTAGTGTGTATGACATACCCCTTAAGATCACATAGTATCCTAAGGGATCATATGTGGTCCTAAGGGGTCACTCATGTGTTATAATCCATGTGTGACCCCTTATGACAACATATGACCACTTATAACATCCTAGTGTGTACAACATACCCCTTAGTCCATCACAAAGTGTCCTAAGGGGTTATATATGGTCCTAACGGGTCACACATGTCTTCTAACACATGTGTGACCCCTTATGACATGTTGAGATATGACCCCTTATAACATCCTAGTGTGTAAGAAATACCCCTTAGTCCATCTCAAAGTTTCCTAAGGGGTCATATGTGGTCCTAAGGGGTAACACGTGTTCTAACACATGCGTGACCCCTTATGACCACATATGACCCCTTATAACATCCTATTGTGTACAACATACCCCTTAGTCCATCACAAAGTGTCTTAAGGGGTCACACATGTGTTCGAACACATGCATACCCCTTAGAACCACATATGAACCCCTATAACATTGTAGTGTGTACAACATACCCCTTAGGATCATATAGTGTCCTAAGAGGTCATATGTGGTCCTAAGGGGTCACACATGTGTTCTAAGACATGTGTGACCCCTTACAACCACATATAACCCCTTATAACATTTTGGTGTGTAGACATACCCCTTAGTATATCACTAAGTGTCCTAAGAGGTTATATGTGGTCCTAAGGTGTCATGCATATGTTCTAACACATGTGTGACCCCTTACAACCATATATGACCCCTTATAAAATCCTAGTGTGTACAAAATACCCTTTAGTCCATCACAAAGTGTCTTAAGGGGTCATATGTGCTCCTAAGGGGTCACGCATGTGTTCTAACACATCCGTGACCCCTTACGACCACATATGACCCCTTATAACATCCTAGTGTGTATGACAATACCCCTTAGTCCATCACAAAGTGTCTTAAGGGGTCATATGTGGTCCTAAGGGGACCCCTTACAACCTCATAAGACCCCTTATAACATCCTAGTGTGTACGACATACCCCTTAGTCCATCACAAAGTGTTCTAAGGGGTCATATGTGGTCACACATGTGTGATCCCTTATGACCACATATGACCCCTTATAACATCCTAATGTGTACAAAATACCCCTTAGTCCATCACAAAGTGTCCTAATGGGTCATGTGTGGTCCTAAGTGGTCACGCATGTGTTTATCAGAAAGTGTCCTAAGGGGTCATATGTGGTCCTAAGGGGTCACACATTTGTTCTAACACATGCATGACTCCTTAGGACCACATATGACCCCTTATAACATCATAGTGTGTACAAAATACCCCTTAGTCCATCACAAAGTGTCCTAAGGAGTCAGGCATGTGTTCTGACACATGCATGACCCCTTAGGACCATTTATGACCCCTTATAATATCCTAATATTTATAGTGTACCCCTTAGGACCCAATTTAGTGTTTTTTCTCTCAAGTCCCTTAATTTCCTCAGCATGTGTTTTAATTTTTAAATTATGTTTTAATTTAGTACTTGTCTATATATTTAATGATCTCTCTCTCTCTCTTTGAAATTAATGATATCTCTCTCTCTGTCATGAAAATGATCTCTCTCTCTCTCTCTCATTAATGTTTTAGAAATTTTTAAATGTATGTATGTGTTATATAGATAAATTTATATATTTTTAATGATCTCCCTCTTGCTCTCTTTAAAATGATTTATTTAAATTTGAATTATGCAAGAACTTCATGTATATAGATGAATTATGTGAGAACTTCATGTGTACATTTTAATTTAATGAGCTCAATATTAATGATCTCTCTCTCTCTCTCTCTCTCTCTCTCTCTCTCTCTCTAGAATTTAACTGATTTTAATTTAATGTTTTAAATTGAATGCATTTCATGTGTGTGTGCTTACGTAAATTTTAACTTTATGATCTACCTAGATAGATGGAGGATTGGGATCCCCATGTACCTATGCCTAATCAGGATCTTCATGCAGAGGCTCTTGGTTAGGATCCACCTCCATAGGCTCTTGATCAAGACCCTCTCCCCTGATATTGGTAGCATTTTTCATCGTAGTGACCATGAGATGAGGAAATTGAGAGGTAGTTTAGATTACCGATGGACTGATGGCGTGTACCAGAGTACATGAAAATCCATTTTTAGGAGTTTACAATCTTTGAGGGATCCTCTAGTTAGCCACACATCATTTTTGCCACAAGTTATAGATTCTATTGATAGACAGTTGAGAGCTGAGGTGAGGGATCACCATTCCTTCGCTGATGTATTGGGGGCAGTCTCAAAGGAAACTATTAAGGAGAGATTTTTTCACAATATTAGGAGAAGAACAAGGTGATAGGATATCAGGTGACATGATTCATTGATCCATAGGTTGCAAAGTTGATTTAGCCATGCTTCTTAGCTGCCCATGGTCATTATCCGAATAATGACCAAATACCATTATACTTTGCATAGCAAGTCCATGCTGAGGTTCACTGTCAATTGAAACCAAACTACCTTGGCATTCCTAGATATTATTGATAGGAGAGGGGCAAGATTGATGATACAGATGCATGTTGTAGGCATGATAGAGCTCCGCCCAGACACAAGGAGCTTGTTGGTGCTCAAGATATTTCAGGCGATAGTCCCATCCCTCGACCCCATAGCGGATCATGTTGTGATTGCTTCTCAAAGAGAAGCAATTGATAGGATTGGAGATATATTGCATCACTAGTAGCCACCATATCATCAAATAAGATAGGTAGATATATGATGAGCCAACCACGTTCCAAATCATCCACTAATACATCTTCCAGTCACGAGGTGGCTTCAGATTTAGATCAGTATGTTACTGTTGGCATCCCCTCACCAGATGATGTAGTGGCTATAGAAGGAGGTGCTAGACATGTACAGATGTCACAGTATTTATCCAAGGACCTTCTATATTCATATTGTTTCATTTCATCTTGACTTGGGATACCATTGGCTACTATTAGAGATGAGATTCTCAAAGACACACAATCTACTGCATCGACGCATACGTTAGGATAGTCACATTATTCTCATCACTCTATATATGCTCCAAGTGACCCACCCATAGATCACTCTATTGATGCAGAGGAGGAGATATGAGTTGATCAGGTCCATATCACAAATGAAGGCTTAGATTCATTTCAGGAGCAGCTACAAGGTTTGAGCCAGAATAGTTTTATAGATATGCTACTAGCATCAGACACTTCATCGATGTCCAGACATCTACTTAGCCCCTTACACTCCTCAGTCATTTGTATAGGTAGAGAGTGATATGTAGGCATGGCTGATGTGCTGGATATGATCATAGGAGATTATCATACTATACAGGCTTCTAATACACATGTGTGTATGTACACGTAATTTTTAAAAGGATGTACACGTAATTTTTAGATTTAATAAATAACTTTAAATAAGTATCATTTATTGTTCAAAAAAATCCTAAAATAGACATGTGTATGCACAACAGTTACTTCATGTCACTCCTAGCTTGAGCTTAGAGTGTGTGCATTGACAAGATTCTATGTATGCTACAACTGGTAGTTGACAGGTTAGTTATGGATTTTGTATGCACATGTGCATTATAGTATATTTTAATTTACTAGTCTATTGATTATTTAAATAAGATTCATACATGTAGATATATTTTTAATATTTAAATATAAATTTTACTTTTACAGGGGTCTATTGGACATCTAGACTCTCACCAGGACTCTCACTCAGACGGTCACTCTTTTCATGGCCATCATGATGCATGTTGATTTGCCACTTTATAGCTCATCTATTTATCTTTTCATATATGTATTTCAGACTTTCATCTAGACATGCATGTATTGCTACATTCAGACTTATTTTACATTGCTATGTATTTAGAGTTACCTTATATTGAGATTTTATTTTTGGTCTTACTTTATATTTCTATGTATTTAGATTGTATCATGTGCACGTTAGATTATACTTTATACAATTTGTATTTGATCATACTTGCACGTTTGATTATACTTTGTGTGTGTGTGTGTGTGTGCATGTTTTTTATTATACTGTACAAGTATAAATCATGTGTACACATGTTTGATTATACTTAAATATCTATAAGCTTCTTGACTAAATAACTTTTGAGTAATTTGAAATTTTTATCGAACATTTTTTAAATATAAAATTAAAAAAAATAATTTATTATTTTTACTATAAACAATTTTTTTGAATACAATAGATACACAAAACAATATTCTTTTAATAGTTTTTTTTCCTCCACATCATCTAAGTATTTCTAATGTCATGTAGAATGGTTAAAAAACCATTCTAAACAAATCTAAATTGTAAAATGACATAAATCTAGTGAAACTCATAATTGATATCAATTGTTTGAAAATAATTTTATTAGTAGTTAAGTCAAACATGTTTATTTTAAAATATTTAAACATAAATATTAAAGCTAAATGATGTTAGAAATGAAAAAAATGTGAGTGCCAACATCTCATATTTATTTCAAATATCATTAATTGGATTGAATAATTTATAAAAAGAATAGAACTAAATACACTACTATATTAGTATGATTTAATTAAAAATATTTATTTATTATACATTGATAAATGTATCAAATAATATCAATATAGGAAAAAGGAAAGGATGGTTTGCATAAATAAAATTATTATATTATAATTGATTATTTCATCACATTATATTTGATCTAGAACATATAACTTAAATAATTAAATATATTATTTTTAATGAAAAAGGAGAGTGAAATTAATGTAAATTGGTAGTTAATTTATTTATATATATTAATATATAGAGCAATACTATAAGCTATTGAAAAATATTTCACACAAAACTCCTCCTATAGCTTCTTTCATTCTCTCCACTAAAAAACATCCTCCCTTACAGTGTGTCTAGTCTAGGCCCATCATCAAGCTACATATCTTGACCATCAACCACAACCTAGATTCTGCAACAAGCCTCTGATTCTGCATTCCCAATTATCTCCATTTTGTTTAGACACGTGAATTAATTTGTATCTACACCTTTGACTATAGAAGGGACATTTTTTAAATTAGATCAACTCTTCCATGAAGATCTTGTTGACTGATGTTTTAATAAATCTCAAATTAGATGAGAATGCAAAATAAAATTGCATCTCTCTTGAAAGGTATCAAAATTTAAAATGAATAACCCCAAGGGTCTTTTTAGTTAGGCCTTGACTTGTATAATCTACTTGTTCATTATTTTATTCAAATCACATAGAAGGACTTACAAAATTATTCACTGAAATATTAAATATGAGGGTTAGATAAATTAAAAAAATCGTAAGTTTGTAGTATCCCAAACCCTTAAATGGTTTTTTGATCTCATATTTGATTATATTTTATTATTGAAAATACTCAAGGGTAAGATATATAATTTTTTTACACTTTTGAATATTTGTTTTGATTTTAGATTTTATTTAAAAAAATATATCAAAAGGTGGGATAAGAAAGAAATGTAGTTTATAAATCATCATCTTGAAATTCTATTCGAATAAAAGAATGCATAAGCTGAAAGA